>NC_041408.2:51645057-51847557 GCF_900747795.2 Erpetoichthys calabaricus
AGGCTTATGAGACCAGCTCAGTCCAACAAAAGTCTTTAATTCATGGAAATGCACCCAGACACAGAGCAGTCTCCAAGGACTGATGCCAACTCCGTCCCTTTCCTTCAGAGCCTTGCAGACTCCTTTCTTCTTCAGAGGCGAGCTTCACAAGCGTTATCCTCAGGCTCTGGCCTCTTCAGTGGTGCTTTGGCCATCCTCTCTAGTCCTCCGATCATTTTGATGAAATTATCTAACACTTGTAATAAAGAGTGCATGGGCTGGAGGACCCTCTCCAGCTCCTGCAGTTGTTTCGGCTGGTGGAGGAGTCGTGCTTAAGTCTTTCCTCCCAGCAGGCCGCCATCCATCACAATTGCAATACACCCCCAAAATATGTGAGACATATGGAATATTTCAATATCATGTAACATATATGTAGTTCAAATATATTATTTTAAAATTAAATTTGAAAGTTAAGCAGAACATATTTCCAAATATTTTGCGTATAAGACTTGCAATATACTGTGTGTCCAGATCCAAGACAGACCATTCATGGATTTTTGTTTTACTGGCTGGAAATAGCTAGACATAACGATTCCAATATAGTTTAACAATATTTTCATTGCAAGGTTAATATATTTTTAAAATATTTTGCAATATACAAAACTGACAGGTATCTTCAGACACAAATTCTAAAATATATAATATAACTAGGGGGCTTTGCCCCCTGCTCACTTTGCTCACCAACCCCCGGGCCTGCACTATGCGCTAGCCTCTTTGCGGCTCAGCTGCTCACGTATGGGGTTGTGGTTGTACAATTTAAAAAGATTTTTATTTTCATGGGAATTGTTACATATGCATAATAGAACTATTTTACATTACAGTGAATTAACCATATTAAAAAAGAGTAAAATGTAATAATTTGAAAGTAAATTATGTTTCATGTTGTGTTAGAGTTATTCATTGAAAAATACAATTTTTTTCTGGCTTTGAAATTAACACACAAATACTTTTTAAACTTACACTTTTATTGTAAAATTTCAGTAAAAACAATTTTTTGAATTACATTTTTGTCAATACCGCATTGAATTTCGATTCTGTGTTTGGACTTTCATCGTGACAACACCACGTATAACTGCCCGTGATTGAATTTCATTTCTTTCTCTCTATTAAATAAAACGACTTTTTCGAATGTTTGGCTCTGTGATTTGTTAATTGTCTTTGCAACAGCTATTCTAATGGGAAACTGTTAACGTTTTAATATGAATGGCATATCAAGATCTCCTTTGGGTGTCTAATGTTATCCATGGAAGATGTACTACATTACCTTTCTTGGATACATCCTTCTTTCAACAGTAATTCGGCCGGTGGAAGACCAGATGGTGTTAACGGTTGTAGTTATTCTTTGGGATATTGTAAGTTGATGTTTTCATCTTCCACACGATCACCACCAACTGTTTCAGCATAGTCTATTGATACGCATTTAACCAATTTGCCGATCGACATTTTTGGCGTTAATTCGTTTGACTTCATTGTTTCTCGGTGCTAGGATTGCCCGTGTACTCATTTTTTCTGTTGATAACCTTCATGATGAAATTCTTCAATAAGATTTGGACATAATAAGTCTTCTTTAATTCGGAACTTAAAGTGAGGAAAATGGAAACATTTATAAGAGCTGAGACAGCAGAAACTGTGTCTGTCAAAAGCATTCACACGAATGAGAGGTGAGAGGACCGTGGGCGTGGTTTTAAAATGTTTAAGAGGAGGGCGTGACTTGAAAAAATCACATGGCCAAGGTCTCAACTAGCAGGACTTCGAAAAATCTTCCAAAAAGTCTCATCACAGGAGTTTTTTATATAATAGAGAGACTAAATTTAAAAATGTATCATAGCATGTTATACTCAATGGTTTAAAATATATTAAGAAAAATTTTTTTAGATTTTATAAAATATACTGCAATATAAAAAAATAGCAATAATTTACATAATCTGCATGTCTCTATACTTTAAGATATTGTAATATAATTGTCATTGAATATTTTATAACATATCGTAAAATATATTCCTATGTATATTGTACATGTATTTAATTTTTGTAAGGAAAGGTTTTCACGTGTGTTCGGGGAAAGACGTACAGCCAATCCCAAACAAAATGATCACACAAGGGTGAACAATTATTGTCTCACCCTCATAAAATGTAGATTTTAAAGAGGGAAGTGAAAACAAATGCTATATAGCAGAATCATCCAGCCATGAAAGGAGACAGTGAAGAGCGAGGAAGAGACGACGCAAACAGAAGACACTTACCCTACGGTGTATGGTCACCTGCAGTTCTCCTTGAGGATCCTGGTTTGGATCATCTTAAGGAATTTGGGAAAGTGAGGCAGATGGTGATACATCAGACCCCAAGTGAGATGCGAGTGGCAAAGCACATGAGGCTGCATGGGAAGATATGTGGAACATCAGGTGGGTGGCAACATCGAATACAAGGCAGTGCGGCTCTATAGGGCCATTAAAAATACATGTAGGGCCATTAAAAATACATGTTTGTATTTTGTCTTCTATATCCTAAAATCTACCTTAGACAACAACGTCACTTATAACAAACTGAAGTCCTGAAATGCATCGGCTTCATTAACTGCAGTATTACTGTAATAATATTAACAATATCTAGTATGTGTGTCCTGTCTCTCTGAGCAATCTGATTGGTCAGTTTGGCTTTGGTCATGTGACAAAAGAGGAAGTGCAAGTGGGAGACACACGTGGAGGAGTAAAGGCTTATGAGGCCTTCAAAGACGGCAAGTAAAAAAACAGACAGGAGGAGAGAAAGGTACCTCACTAATAAAGAAAGAGTCTGAGACGCGGGCTTTACAGGAATGCCCCTGAGAGAGGGAGCACAGATGAATAGGAACATGGAGGAAACATGCTGAAGGCACCCATAGAGAAAAAGATAGCAAACATTTTTAAATTATTATATTACCTATCTGCGACTGAATAATTCTGGCTGACCTTTTCTAACACTTAAAAGTGTTTATAGACTTTTAAATAGGATTAAAATTTTACAAATATTATAGCCGTAATTATTGTAGTGGCTAATGCTGCTGCCTAACAGCTTGAGATTCTTGGGTTCGAATTCCAACGCAGTCACCGTTCTGGTCTCCCTAAGTGTCAAGAAGTAATAAATATTAAGACAGCTGAACTCCTTCCTTGTAGATGGACTTCACATTTGGTGTACAAATCTCCAGCTTTATTAATAAAGAACAGGTGTGAAACTAAAAAGCAAAGAGATAAATAATAGTCAGATCTGTGCAGCATGTAGGGAAAAAGACAGTAGTGCGTGAAATGATAAATACAGCTGCAACTTTAAAGTATGTCTGGCAGGCATGTGAATATTAATACACAAATATCTGCAAAAACAGCATGACAACTGTAGTTAAAACACAAGCAGCAGCCATGTATAGTGATGGATTTGCCATAAATAACTTTTTGACTACGCTACCAAGAGCTTCGATCAGCAGGATAAACTTAGCAGAAGGTTCTTATAGAAATAACTGCCAGGGTTTACATTTATGGTGCCATATCACCTCTTAGTGTTCCCACCACTTCTTCATGTTTCCATTCCACCTCTTGGTTTGTTTACATCACCTCTTTTAATTTTCTTTCACTTGAGCATTGGGGCTAAAGTGTAATTGAAATTTGCTCTGTGGGGTAGCTTCAGAGGGGCAAACAAACTCACATATACATTGGGACCACCAGGAGGCGCTCCAACTCCCTAACACCTGACACAACAGACACCAGGTCCAAGTGCAGCACAACATTTTATTCACAAGGGGGAATCGCTTTTCCTTAATTCCCCTCACAGCAAACACAGCACTTTGTCCCTTCTCTCTATCTGTCTTCCTTTTCTCCTTCACTCCTCCTCAGGCAAGCTTTGTCCTCTCCCTCCCAACTCTGGCTTCCTGAATGAGATGCGGCTGTTCCTTATATTCAGGGTCCTGGGAATACTTACAGTGTAGCATAGTTGTGCCTTGGGAGCTCTATATATGTAAAAGGGCTCAGCAGGCCCTGGAGCACCCAATGGCAACACCCCCAGAACCCATCAAGGCTGAGCTGACAAATACCAATTCCCATGCAGCCCAGCGGGAATCAGAGGCACTGTTGCAACCCAGCGGGGCTACCAAATAGCCGCTCAGGGGACATAACAACCTTCAGAAGCCATCTCCCCCTGTCCTTCCATTATGGAGGCGTCCCAGCCAGGTAATGAACACGGCTGACCCTCACAACATACAGCTATTGGCCATTGGGGGAGACATAAAGAAGCACTTAGAAGACTGGCAAGGAATATATGTAGAACAATAAAATACAATACACAGATACCTCCATCTATTCGTCCATCCATCTTCATAACCTGCTAATTCAGGGCAGGGTCATGGGAAAGCTGGAGTCTCTCTCAGCAAACATCGGGCACAAGGCATTGCCAACCCATCGCAGGATGACACTTCTTGGAAACATGATAACAACTGTCCATAGTAGTGTGTATACACAATCGCCCATGTGCAAAAGGGTTTTCTCCTGATACTTCTGCTATGTAGATTTGTGAATGATTTCTTGTAAGTGATGTGGCTGGGTGCAGGAATAACAAGTCGTGGAAAGGATGAATAGTTGGGACACCAACTTCATTAATAGAATGAAGTTCAACAAAAAATACGCTTCTAATCATCTGTAGAAGAAGCAGCCCCTTAGGCAAATATCAGCAAATGTACTCAGCTCTATGCTGTAGAATTGAACATCATTTACTGGAGCTCCATCCAGCAGGTCGCTCTTTTTGTAAAAGATGCCTCCTTCTGGGCAGCTGGGCTTCTTATATTGCACAAACTGGAAAGGGTGGGGCTAAGTGCCCTCACTGGGCTATTTCTCAGAGCTGTGGGTAGAGAATGATAGTGACTGTGCCCCCTCTCGTCCTGGCAGGTTATCACAATTGTGCCTGTGAGGAGATCCTCCAACGTACATGCGTGACCCTGACCTTGCTTAAAAGGTCTATACTAAACACTTTGATCCAGTAATCTTGAATCCCAATAACATTCCAGTTAATTACTGTCACACACGTGTGAGAAGGAAGGAGCTGTATGGACCAAGTGAAGGGAATTCCACGGCAGGCCAGGGGGTGGTGGGGTGCACTAAACCACTTTCTGCTGCCTCTGCAGTCCAAACACGGGAAAACCTATCTGACTCAACCTTGAAGATATCACTTCCAGTGCCCAGAAGAATGTCTCTTCCAGTTCCAGCGCCCAGAAGAACATCACTTCCAGTTCAAAAAGGAGGTCATCATCCTGCCGATTACGCCGCTGTGAAATAAACAGACTTGACACACTCAAAAAAGTTTGGGGCAGCCACCCGTATAATATCCCAGGCTACAAAAAGGGTATGACAATGGCACTGATGTGCATATGTTGGAGTCCACAGCTGAACTGATGTCTTAACGAAAACATGGAGGCTTTAAAGGCCAGGATCAGAAGTAACATGATTGAACTAGAAGTGACACTCTTCTGAACCGGAAGTGATGTCATCAAGGTTGAATCAGGTAAGTTTTCCCATATTTGGACTACAGAGACACAAGAAGATTAATAAAGTATCTATCTATCTATCTATCTATCTATCTATCTATCTATCTATCTATCTATCTATCTATCTATCTATCTATCTATCTATCTATCTATCTACAGAATAGAATCTACAGAATCACAATTATCAATCTTGTCCAAACAAGCATTTATATTGTGATATTATTTTTAAACAATATGGCAGATGGTGTGGTGTTGTGGTTAAGGCTTTGCACTTCACATCCTGAGGTTGTGGGTTGAAATCTCATTACTGACACTGTGAGACCAGGAGCAACCCATTTTACCTGTTAGTGCTTTAATTGGAAAAATGTTGTAAGTCACCTTGGATAAAGGTGTCAGCCAAAATAATAGTAATAATAATAATAATAATAATTAATAATAATATAACCTAGCCCTAGTGCCATATAGTTCACAGAAGCAAAATGTTAACATTACCAAATACGGAGTGCCGCAAGAAATGATAAATAAGCTAAAAAGGAGAATCTGGCAGGGACTCAGCCCTGCATCCCTGGTTTAAATGTCTTGACTGTGAACGCTGAGAGGACTGCGTCCTTTGATCTATGAAGCCTCTCCTACCCGCCTTTTCAAACATGTCGCTTTGCCCAAACTAATGATAGAGAATTTGGCACTCCCATCGCTTAGGAAGGGGTCTCGGCACAGTCAGATCCATCAAGGAAAGTCAAAACAACTTAGGCTCTACCTAAGCTGTCAGGCTTTCTTCTCTCTAGTGTTTCTTAGAGAACTAATGAAAGCAATCCAACTTGATTCTTCATTTAGGCCGTTGACAGGCCCTTCAGGCGAATCTGTGATTTGGCTATTTGAGGCCATCTTGGTGGGGAGTGGGTAAGATTTTTTATCTTTCTGTGCCTTACTGTTTATTTACATATATATAAATATATATATATATATATATATTTTTTTTTTTTAAATAACCAGTAAGGCACAGATAGATAAAGAATCTTACAATATCTTACAAATATCTTACAAAGGATATTTGTCTGTGTGTCTGTCCAGTTGCCCTGCTTTTAGTAATTAAATGCAATGCATTTGTCATTCCAATAGATGGTACATCACAAACACTGACACTGCTTTTATGAATCCCAAACCACATGCTATACAAAAATGTGGATGGGTGCATGGACACTCAAGAACCTCAAGGAAGTGTTGGGGTGCCAGCCAGGTTGCCTTGCTTAATCCTATCTCAAATATTATTAAAGAAAGCAGGCACATGATGGCGCAGTAGGCAAATAAAAAAGCAGAAATAAAAAGTGGTCTTGATGACTCTTAAAGGGTTAACAGCTCAGTAGAGCATTCTGGTTACTGCTTCGGGGCTTCTGGTGTTTTATAATACTCCAGCCACACGAGATGGAGTCATCTGCCCTCAGTGGGCGTCTTCTTACAGCTGTAGGTGGAAAAAGAGACGATACCGCTAGCAATAGCACCCTCTTTCACCCCAGGGTGGTATCGTTTACATTGGATACGTCTGGAATGTGATCCTTTGACGTGCATTCGATACAAGAGGCATATGCATAGCATGGTGTACTGCAAACGACAACGCTGAGGCCTACACTGATTACTTAGACTTCCTCCCATCTTATATGAGTAGCAAAGCTAGTATAAAAATACATATACATGTGGAAGCGAAGGTCTGTGATACGGTTTGCATATTAATAGCTAGAAATCCAAAAAGGGAGAAAATGAGTCACGTATCTTAAAATAGTTTTTTTTATTCTTAAGCTTCTATCATTTTCCTCTGATGATGACACCTGGTATGTTGTCGAAAGCTAAGGAATAAAAAAACTTTTTTAAGATACGTGACTTGTTTTCTCCTTTTGTGGAGTACCAGCTACATATACATGTATATACACACAGCAAGTTTGTGTGCATACAGCAACAAGTGTCTCAGTTTTATTTCCCCAATCAATTATGAAAAGGCAGCAACTCACAAAACACAGAAGGGAAAGACAAGTGAATATGTTGCCAAGTCAAGTAAATTATATATATAAATATGTAGCATATATGTATATTACATATAGTAATATGTATAGCATATTTATATATATATATATATATATATATATATATATATATATATATATATATATATATATATATACGATTTTGTGCAATGATTTTATGTCACGTTTTTTGTCACGCTTTAAATTTGGCTTATTTTAAAACCTACATGTACATGTTTGGTAACATTCTTATCAGAATTTATCGAACTTTAATGTGATGTTGCTAGATTTTTTGATTCTTATTCCATTTTTAAATTATAAACTAAAAAATATGAAGAACTCATGTCCTGCGAGATGATAATTTTTCCCAAGAGATTTAACCACACCCAGGGCAGGAAATAAAAGACAAAGAATAGGACAGCTACTGTACAGGCTTTTAAATGTTCAAAGCACCACGCGAGATGAAGATCACACTGCACGGTAGCAGCAGCAAGCCAACAGCTGATCGAGCAAAGAGGAGGTAAAAAAAATGTACAGTGATCCCTCGCTATATCACACTTCGACTTTCACGGTTTCACTCTATCACAATTTTTTCTCATACACGCTTACGTCACTATGCATGCGCTTTCTGAGAACTTTTATCTAAACCCCACGATGGCTCCTAAACGTGCTGCTTTTTCTAAGCCTTCTGACAATGAAACTAAGCACTGGAGGAAGATGCTTACCATCCAGGAGAAGGTGAAACTCTTGGATATGATCAAAGATGGCAATACCCTACAAAAGCCTCCTCACGCATATGAAAAGACAGCGCCAGCAACTGCCTATCAAGATGTTCTTCAGCCACGCACCCAGACACCCACTGCCTACTCCTAGTACTCCTTCAGCGGAAGAAGACAACGACGCACCTGCTGAAGATACTGCACCACCTTGTCACGCTTGGGTCACAGATTTGCAGAGAGACACAGGAGGTTGTAGAAAAAAAAGAACTTTATTCAAAGCACTGCAAACAAACATTTGTCTCTTTTCAAAAGTTTAAACGTGCTCCATGACAAGTCAGAGATGACAGTTCCGCCAGGAGCAGAGAATGTCTGAGAGAGAGAGAGAGAGAGAGAGAGAGAGAGAAACAAAACAACCAATTCCAAAGCTGAGAGGCACTGCAGAATACTTTTAAGTAAGCGGAGTACCGCGTGAGAGGTTTATCGCGCGTTATAGCGTAAGTAAGAAGGGTAAGGAGCAATGTGAAGGTAGACTGTCAGCTGTTTCGGGGGTTTTCCCAGGGGCGTCTGTGTCCTCTGAGGGTGCAATCAGCGCTCCAGCTTACAACCTGAAGGCTCTCCTACTGAGCTCGTGCCTTCATAGGTTAGTGGTTGTGTGTAAGAACTGTGTGTGTGTGTGTAATTAAATGTACAGTACAATAATAATAATATGATATGTGTAACATCTAATATGTCTTATTTTCTCTTATTTTGTCTAATATATTGGGTAATACGAGTGTAATGGTGACTAAAGGGTGTTATTTCATGTCTATATGGCTTTAATAATGTAAAAAAACGTATTTAGAAGGTCGTAAACAGGTTTTCTATACTCTAACTGCGAAAATATTTGATTAATAAATAAAGAATCCTACTTCGCGAAAATTCATTTATCGCAGTAGAGTCTGGAACGGATTAACCGTGATAAATGAGAGTTCACTGTATTTGTTTCCCATTGTATCACCGTTTAACAGGGGGTTTCAGAGGAGCGACCACGTGTCCTTGGGGTGCATTCAGCCCCCCTCTTCACAACACGAGAAGCAGAGATGCAAAGTGGCTGGCGAGTGAAGCAAGCAGGGGGAAAACCCCTAGTATATATACTGTATATATAAACAGAGATAATAGAAAGTGTCCCACAATATATAATAAAAAAAAAAAAATTATATACAGAAAGAAATTGCCCTCCCTTATCTAATAAACACTAAATACAATCCATTCAAAAAAAAAAATATTGCACACAATATAGTACATACAAAAAATACCACAAACCCAGAGCTTAAAGTGGGCCTGTGCGGAGTACATTTTTAGCAGTTGCATACTGGCAGTGTTATTGAATGTACATTATATATGACCAAATATGTCATCACGCAAATCTAATGTTAAATAAGCAAAGGGGACCACCACTCTGCTCTGTGATTGAACAATAAAGTTTTGTGGTGCTCAAAATTCCAAGGGGTGCCAATCCACCCCGCTCTTTGATTTAATAACTCAGACTTAAACAGAGAGCACTGGCACTTCTGCATGCCCACGTCAGGTGCTTCACAATCCCAACACACACAACATCTGGACTGGAACAGTGACCGAGGAGATGGTGGAAAATGATGAAGCCTGCCTAAAGTGAAGTGATGATACTTCCCTAAAGTAAATAAACCAGTAATAATAAGAAGACCAATCTCACCTGTATGACTTCAAGCTAACTCTAATGAGGTGGACTCTGAAAGTCCCACCATGAAATCCAGGTGGCCAGATGTTTGCAAATCACCGATTTCAAGCATTCCTCTTAACATCCATGCACTTGACTTTCTTAGCATTTATGTTGGTACAGCTTGCACCTTAGTGAGGTGCTCACTATGAAAGATGGTTGTGTTAAAAAATGCTTTAGTTGCCTCACATTTTTATGCAATCGTTTTGTTCACCCCACTGAATTAAAGCTGAAAGTCTGCACTTCAACTGCATCTGAGTTGTTTCATTTAAAATTCATTGTGGTAGGTAATGTACAGAACCAAAATGAGAAAAAAGTTGTCTCTGTCCAAATATTTATGGACCTAATTGTGTATATATATATATATATATATATATATATATATATATATATATATATATATATATATATTTATTCATTTTCTCTTCATTAGAATTATATAGACATGAATACATTTGTTGGTACCCCTCACAAAAAAAGAAGAACCCACAATTATCTCTGAAATAACTTGAAACCGACAAAAGTAGTTGGACCCCATCATTGTGTATTCCATACATTTAAAAAATCAGACTTTGCTTTAGAGTTTTGATATAACAAAATATTTCAAATAAGAACACAAATGAAACGTTTTGTTGCACAACATGAGCAAACTGCTCCAGTTGTGTCAGGTTTTTTATTGGGGTCTTCTCCAAACTGCATGTTTCAATTCTTTCCATAGATGTTTGATAGAATTCAAATCAGAGCTCACAGAAGGCCACTTCAAAAGGTTTTATTCTTAGCCATGCTTGGGTTCTTTGAGCTGTGTTGTTTGGCTCCTTATGTTGTTGGAGGATCCATGACCCGTGACTGAGACAGAGCTTTCTCACACTGGACAATATGTTTCACCCCAGAATGTCTTAATAATCCTGATATTTCATTGTTCTTTGTACAGACTCAATGCACTCCATGCCAGACTCAGCAAAGCAGCCCCAAAACACAAGTGAGCCTCCTCCATCTTTCACAGTAGTTCTGGTGTTCTTTTCTTTGAAAGTTTCATTTTGTCATCTGTGGACATACAGCTGACATGACTTGCCAAACAGCTTCGGTTTTGTCTCATCTGTCCAAAGGACATTCTCCCAGAAGCAGTGTGGCTTTTTTATGTTTTTCAATTCAGCAGCAGAGTCCTCCTGGGTCTTCTTCCATTGAGCCCATTGTCACTCAAAAGGCCACGGATGGTGTGATCAGACACTGAGAGCTTCTTTACTTTGGAGGTCAGCTTGTATCTCTTTGAAAGTTGTCCTTGGCTTTTTGTCTACCATTCCCATTATCCTTCAGCCCATTCCGGAGTCAATATTCCTCTTGGGGCCACATCTAGGGGAGGTTGCCTACAGTCCCATGGACCTTAAACTTCATAATATTTGCAATTGTTGTCACAGGAACATCATTCAGCTTTGGAGGTGGTCTTCTAACCTATGCCTTTCACGTGCTTATCTGTCATTTTCTTTCTGATCTCCTCAGACAACTCTCTCCTTTGCTTTCTCTGGTCCATGTTCAGTGTGGCACACCGGATGACACCAAACAGCAGAGTGACAACTTTTCTCCATTAAAATCGCCTGAATGACTGATTGAATGATGTGATACAAATTCAAGAAAACAGCTAGTCTGACAAATCACTCAAATCCAGTTATTTAGGATCTTTCCTAGGGATATCAACACATGTGTGTAGGACATTTTAGAGAAGCTTTGTAGAATAAGCAGTACTTTCTCTCTTTTCACATTTGCTTTGCTTTACTTGATGACATATCAGATCTTTGCAGATAGACAAGTGCTTTTCATTTCTTCACTTTTCTGGAGGCAGACAGCACTTTTTCAATGAGCTATAAGGAGACCAGCACATTTGTCAACGTCTGTATAATGTCTCTATAATGAAATAGGTGATGTATGCAGATTTTGATGACACCTTAAAGATAGAAGAAAGGCAAAGTAGCATTTTATTTCACTGAATAAAATTGTAGCTCCTGAACTAACAGAGCAGTAATGCTTATCTTCTGTTTTATTATAATTTTCCATCCATCCATTATGCAACCCGCTATATCCTAACTACAGGGTTACGGGGGTCTGTTGGAGCCAATCCCAGCCAGCATAGGGCACATATTATAATTTTTGTTATTTGTAAATTATTTCTCACGTGTTTATTCTAGTTATGTTTTTTCTGCTAATTTCACTGTTGTTTATTATGTAGCTTCTATGTGTGTAACGTTGATCTCCTATGTTTCTTGTATTTTGTGGGAGGAACCCCTGAGGGGCGTTGCCACACTTGCATTGCTGCTAATGGACTACAAGTTCATTGAACTTGCTTGGTGGTTACTGCTGAATTTTGCATTTTTTGTATCTTTTTGATGTTTTGGCGTTTGATTTTCTTTTTTTTTTTGTTGCTTCCTTGATCAGATTACGATTTCTGGATAGTGTATTGGGACTTGATTGCCTTAGGATTGCCTTTTAGGCAACTTCTTTTTGCTCTTATGAGCATTTCCTTGTATTTACCCATTTTTGTGAATAAAAACTGATTTCTTATAAAGATCCTTGTGGGGCTTGCCTATATATAAGTGAGAGTTTTATGGTTCTCACTCCTGTGAGGGATTATTTGAAATATCTGATATTCACTTGTTATTTTTGGAACTTTAAAGTGTGTTATTCATTTTTGTGGTCCCAGTTGCTTAGGGTCAGCCTGCCTAGGTGAGACCTATACTGAGGCAGGTCAATGAGGATACTGCTCTGGTTTTGAAAGTCTTTTTAAAGTCCTCACCCGGTTCACTATTTTGTGCTGCCAGACTCACAACACTTTACATGATGTATTTTGTAAGGCAGCAACACGAAACAGCAAAAAGAGGTCGAACAGGCCTTAAAATGAATCAAAACATGACTAGGACCTCACTGATCTGCATCAGATACAGGCCTTACCCCAGAGACCTAAACTAGAAACTCAAGAGGCAGGATTCTAAACCAGCATAGGCCAAGAATGGGGTACCGGGCTTTAAAAGTTCAAAAATACAAAAATAAAATGTCCACAAAACATACGAATACTCTTCAAGGGAGAGGAAACTGTAAAACCTCTGGCTTAAAAGACAAAGCAAAACAATGATCCTCAAATATAATTAATGCAATGATACAAGATGAGAGGAAGAACATCAAGGAAGAAAGGAACAAAAACAACATTTATTTCTATAGCACATTTTCATACAAAGAATGCAGCTCAAAGTGCATTACAAGAAGAAATAAAAAGCAAGTTAATATATAAAACATAAACAAACAAGATTAGGCGATAATATTATACAGTATGTAACAAAGAAAATGGTAAGGTCAGATGGCCTGGAGGACAGAAAAAGCAAAATAACAAACTCCAGTTAAGCAAAGTCTGTAGGAGGAGGAGAGCAAGAGCCGTCAGGTTAGGGCTGCAAAGAGCATGGACAAGGTGGGATCACAGAGGCCCACCAATAGAGGAGGCAGACATTTCATGTATTGTTCTTGTTGTGGGCAGTCTATAATACCCTCCCAAGCCCATAGAACTTGCAGTGTGTGGGGGGGGACTACGGCACACATCCATTCAGGACACAAGACAGCAATAACCCAGAGGAGATACAGGTGGCACCATGGCAAAGTTTTGTTAGTCCTCACAGACATTGTGGAGAAGGAAAGAAGGAAAAAACACCAAAACAGTGCCAAAAGTCGGCACTATCAACTTCGTCAAAGAAGAAACCAGTCTTACAGCCCCTAGTTCTGGAAGGCAAAACCAGTTGTAGTCAGCCAAGGAATGAGAGCTAAGAGGGGACTTGGAGAGAAGCCTTCAGTTCCTTGATGCAGCCCTTGTGATTAGGATGAGAACAGATATAGTCAGATGGTGAAGAAGAAAAGACCATCTTAGTGAAGATGACAACTCCTTAGGAAGGAGGAAGGCTGTGAGGAGGCAGCAGAGAGGAGGCCTAGAAAGTACCAAGAATTGGTGCAAGACTAAGGATATAAGATGGCCAAAGATGCCCTGCTGGTCAGTGTGGAACTTTTTCTCAGCAATATGACTGAGGGGTGGGATAAAAAGAAGAACAGCAGCCTGCAGGTGGGGGGAGGCAGCAAAGAAGGCCTCTTGTTGGCTATGGTTTAGGAGGAAGGAGGCTTGTTGGAAGCTAGGAATTGATGGACAGTAATTTGGCCACCACTGTCGGTCTGCCAGACTAGAGGATGTTATGGTAGAGGGTCTAAACACCTGAGGAAAGCTGCATACCACTTGATAACATCAGCTTCTGGCCAGGGGCAGCAGTCACCAAAAAGTGACTATAGTTGAGCTCAGCAGATAGTGAATTGCAAAGCAATTAAGGTAAGCAAAAAAATGAAAGAAGAACTGGGAAAAATTATGTAAAAGGATGCTCCCAAATAGACAATCCAAAAGCAAATAAGACTGAATCCGCTGTCCAATACTCAAAATCCAAACAGAGAAGCAGCAACCAGAAAAATCAATGCAATACTCAACACAATCTTTACTCCACCAACTCCAGTGACGAGGAGATCCATCACTTTCACCTGAACATAAAGGTGGTGGGTGGTCCCTCAGTAGTGACATCATAGTGGCCCCGCCTCTTGGGGTGTTCCACCCACAGAATACAAGTAAACATATTCAAAAAACTTGAGAATACAATACCTACATACTAAATTATAAATGAACATGATAATGTTAAAAACAAAATGCATAAAAGCCAAAATTACAGTTAGGTCCATAAATATTTGGACAGAGACAACGTTTTTTCTAATTTTGGTTCTGTACATTACAATGAATTTTAAATGAAACAACTTAGATGCAGTTGAAGTGCAGACTTTCAGCTTTAATTCAGTGGGGTGAACAAAACGATTGTATAAAAATGTGAGGCAACTAAAGCATTTTTTTAACTCAATCCCTTCATTTCAGGGGCTCAAAAGTAATTGGACAATTGACTCAAAGGCTATTTCATGGGCAGGTGTGGGCAAGTCCGTCATTATGTCATTATCAATTAAGCAGATAAAAGGCCTGGAGTGATTTGAGGTGTGGTGCTTGCATGTGGAAGATTTTGCTGTGAACAGACAACTGCAGTCAAAGGAGCTCCCCATGAAGGTGAAAGAAGCCATCCTTAAGCTGTGAAAACAGAAAAAAACCCATCCGAGAAATTGCTACAATATTACGAGTGGCAAAATCTACAGTTTGGTACATCCTAAGAAAGAAAGCAAGCACGGGTGAACTCAGCTACGCAAAAAGACCTGGACGTCCACGGAAGACAACAGTGGTGGATGATCGCAGAATCATTTCCATGGTGAAGAGAAACCCCTTCACAACAGCCAACCAAGTGAACAACACTCTCCAGGGGGTAGGCGTATCGATATCCAAGTCTACCATAAAGAGAAGACTGCATGAAAGTAAATACAGACGGTGCACTGCAAGGTGCAAGCCACTCATAAGCCGCAAGAATAGAAAGGCTAGATTGGACTTTGCTAAAGAACATCTAAAAAAGCCAGCACAGTTCTGGAAAAACATTCTTTGGACAGATGAAACCAAGATCAACATCTATCAGAGTGATGGCAAGAAAAAAGTATGGAGAAGGTGTGGAACAGCTCATTATCCAAAGCATACCACATCATCTGTAAAATGGAGCGTGCATGGCTGCCAGTGGCACTGGGACACTAGTGTTTATTGATGATGTGACACAGGACAGAAGCAGCCGAATGAATTCTGAGGTGTTCAGAGACATACTGTCTGCTCAAATCCAGCTAAATGCAGTCAAATTGATTGGGCGGTGTTTCATGATACAGATGGACAATGACCCAAAACATACAGCCAAAGCAACCCAGGAGTTTATTAAAGCAAAGAAGTGGAAAATTCTTGAATGGCCAAGTCAGTCGCCTGATCTTAGCCCAATTGAGCATGCATTTCACTTGTTGAAGACTAAACTTCGGACAGAAAGGCCCACAAACAAACAGCAACTGAAAGCCGCTGCAGTAAAGGCCTGGCAGAGCATTAAAAAGGAGGAAACCCAGCATCTGGTGATGTCCATGAGTTCAAGACTTCAGGCTGTCATTGCCAGCAAAGGGTTTTCAACCAAGTATTAGAAATGAACATTTTATTTCCAGTTATTTAATTTGTCCAATTACTTTTGAGCCCCTGAAATGAAGGGATTGTGTTAAAAAATGCTTTAGTTGCCTCACATTTTTATGCAATCGTTTTGTTCACCTCACTGAATTAAAGCTGAAAGTCTGCACTTCAACTGCATCTGAGTTGTTTCATTTAAAATTCATTGTGGTAATGTACAGAACCAAAATTAGAAAAAAGTTGTCTCTGTCCAAATATTTATGGACCTAACTGTATATGAAGAATAATAAGTTACATGAATTACATGAAAAATAATAAGTACAAAATAATAATAAGTGGAAAATCATCACAAGCCAGGAAACAAACCCTTGATATAACATAAAAACATAACATATCAGCACATGACATGAATTAACAAAGACATGTAACCCAAATTCAGGTCAATTGGGGGGGGGGGGGGATTCGCTGAAGGCCATTAGTTAAAAAAAAATCTCGTCTGAATATCCCCAGCAAGCCCAGGAGGCAGACTACACTCTTTGGGATGTTGCACAGGCAGAATAACTGCATGCTGGGTATCGCTGACAGGTAGCAGATGTGCATCCCTTTGTGTCAATTATCTCCAGCTCCAAGTCTCAAAGCAGATGTTACAATCATAAAAGTGTTCCTTCCTGCTGTGAGACCGGCCTTGGAGTTGTGCCACAACTGAGATGAGAACGCTTACTCTGCATCCCCACCAAAGATCTTAGACCTCATTTCTTCACATTTGTCTTCACTTATATTTATTATGCTATTTCAAGTTTATCTCTCACTTTGTCTTGAAGTGTTGGGCCTGCCTCTGTGGACTGCTGGTCTTCAACTTCCACTCCTTCTTCTGATCCTGCTAAAGTCTATTGTGTAGTGGCAGGATGGGTTACAAGGCAGTCGGTGAATCTTGATGGAATTCCAGTGTGTTGCAATGATCTCTGATATGAGGCCATCAAGTCACTGTAGGCTAATAAGTAAATACAATTCCAGAAAGTAGATGTTAACAGGTTGAGGTCCCAAACAGGAGACAACATTTAATCTTGTTGAAGTTGTAACGAAAATAGCCAACATAGGCTGGAAAATGGGTGGGTTGTATGTAGCTCTCTACATTCAGAAGGGCTTCAAACAATGTAACAAAGGCAGCCAGAGGGAGAGCCTTCTTCACTCGGCTACATCTGATGATCAAGTGACACTGCTGTCCAGAAGTGGGACATTTTTATTGTTTCCAGGATGAAGAGGGCAGAAGTCCATTCTAGAGAGGGCAATAGAAACTGCATGAATAACTCTTCATCTTCCCTTGGACAAAATGAAATGAACAACATGCAAAACTGGTCCGTACTTACCCCCAAAAGAATGAAGGCTGTTATTGCAGCAAAAGGCTTCTCGACAAAGCATGAATGCGTAGGGCTTGAATACTTAGGCAAACACGAACTTTGGAGTTTTTCTTCTCAGTTAAATATCTGCAGAAAACGGTTTATATTGACTTTGGAAATGTAATGTTTACATTAAAAATACTGAATGACTAAATATGTGTAATCTAAATCTACTGTCATGCAGGAAATTGGGATGACTTTCAAGGGGACTGAATACTTTTGCATGTTATTACTGTATTAAAAAAATCTTTAAATATTTACAAACAATATTTTTATCTTTTAAGCCAGGGGTTTTCACAGTTTCACAGCAAGCTTACAGTCAAAAACAAAACATGGTGGTTGATAATCAAAGCAAAACATTAATAAGAAACCCTGCAAGAGTTTCTATTCATCCATTATCCAACCTTCTATATCCCAACTACAGGATCACAGGGGTCTGCTGGAGCCAATCCCAGCCAACACAGGGCGCAAGGCAGGAAACAAACCCCGGGCAGGGCGCCAGCCCACCTCAGGGCATATACACACACACACACACACCAAGCACACACACTAGGGACAATCGCCAATTCACCTGACCTAAATGTCTTTGCACTGTGGGAGGAAACCGGAGCACCCCGGGGAAACCCATGTAGACATGGGGAGAACATGTAAACTCCACGCAGGGAGGACCCAGGAAGCGAACCCGGGTCTCCTAACTGCGAGGCAGCAGCGCTACCCACTGCACCACTGTGCCACCCAAAATTGTAAATGTAAAATGTACAGTATAATAATACTACAATGGGTTGCATTCCTGCCTTGTGCCCAGTGCTGCCAGGATAGACAATCATGAGCTGGATAAATACATTAGAAAATGTTTTATTAGATCATTATTGTGTGCCATGGAAAAGACTGGCACCTTGGCAAGGACTGATTTCCACACTGTACCTTCATGATCCAGTTTGAGATTTGGTGGGTTTGAAAATGGATCTTAATCCATCTTAATAAAAGGATAAATGTCTCTATCTGTCTGCGTGGCTGGCTGGTTGCAATGTTTTTGGCATTTCAACAGATGGTGTATCACAAACATTAATGTTCTTTTTTCAAATGCCATGCCAAATGGCATATAATGGAGAAGTATGCATTGCATTTGTCATTCCAACAGATGGCGCATCACAAACATTAACACTCCCTTGACAAATCTGATACCAAATGGGTTATAATAGAGATATATGCATTGCATTTCTCATTCCAACACATGGTGATTGACAAGCATTTGTTGTAATGCATTTTGTGTTTGGCATGCACCATCTGTTGGAATGAGAAATGCAATGCATATGTCTCTATTATATGCCATTTGGTATCAGATTTGTCACAGGAGTGTTAATGTTTGTGATGTGCCATCTGTTGGAATGATAAATGCAATGCATTTTATTACTATTCAGTATGTATTAGAAGATGGTGCCCTACAAATATTAACGCTGAGGTCTATGCTGATTATTTAAATTTCAACCCGGGTGGCACAGCTAGTTGTGTAATAATATTTCACTGGTCACTTCACTACTCACTACTCATTTTAATCATTTTATAAAATAGATTTCAAGCTTTTGATGAATGATGTCACCTTCATTTGGGTACATGGTAATTTATACAGTATATAAATATATTCTGGTATTCTAGAAAAATCAAGTGGATGTTGGTAAAGAAAATGCATTTGCTTATAAACACTATTAAAAATACTATTTTAAATTAACGAAAAATACATTTGACTATTTTCACAGACAGTATTTGTAAAACTAAAATTGTAGTTTTACCGTTGACAAGCTGAATTAATATTAATGATAAATTAAAACTGTCGACACAGGCCCAGCACCTCTGCTCTGCTGATATGGCAAATCCCAGAATTTGTCTGAATAATTGAACTGTTCATTATGGTGCATAAAGGCGATGCAGCTGCTTTCTGAGGTCCCAGGATATAACGTGGAGTCTGAAACCAGCAGGAGGACCCACAGTGTGCCAAGTGACAAACTGGCATCCTCTCCAAGGTGCGGTAATGACTCATACCCACCTCCAGCTGGGACAAGCTCTGCCCCCGCGGCAAGCTACATCTGCCTGGTGGGACAATGAGTTTAAGGTAGAGGTCCTCTCTGTTATGATTATTAATGGCTCATCAATGATAAAGGTTGTGATCTACTAAAGGAACTGAACAAAGGAGACTAAAATCAAACTAATCAGTCCATAAAACAAAGAACAATCCAACTTGGGGAGAAAAGCAATCATCCGTGTTGAAATCTGAATGGGCTGCACCCAGGGTTTTCTCTATCACTTGTATTTCTTTATTGTTTTAGTATTTTTGAATTATTATTTTCTGTGTCTTGACATTGTCTTTGTTGGTTTCATTTGTTTTTTGTTAAATGTGCACTGTCTCTTTAACTGTTGTTACAGTCTGTGTACTCTGTGAGCAGCGACCCAAGAGGCAGGGCTTCTGTCTTATCTGTGAAAGGGTTTGGGGTGACCCCTATACTACAACACAAATTCTTTTATTCTCACACTCAGATTCATTAGATCAACGTTGCCTGATCAAACTATGGGAAAACATAAACAGGAATTACCAAAGGTGCGGAAAAACTGAAAATCTGGTGAATGTTAATAATGACATGCTAAGCTGGTCAATCCATTAGGTGGCAGAGGTGGGTATCTAGGGCCCTGTCATCCGAGGGATGCCATTTATGAAAGTTAAGGAGGCTACTGAGAGAGACACCCCATGAGATCACAGACGTATTATAATAATGTTCTCATTATGTACCGTAAGTGCCAGAGAAGAAGGACAGACATCATGACTGGGAAGGAGGATGATTTTTTTCTAGGAGCAGAGGCCATGGTGGAAGGACGGAGGAAGTTGACCTGGCCACAATGCCTTACATTCTTCATCCTGGCACAGAGAGAACATGAATGGACTGGGTGAACATGAATGTCGGGAGCACAGAAGATGGCAGCGTTCATCCAGGCTGAACCGAATTGAGACAACTGCAGGGTCACATGGGACTTGGAGTTCCGAAGTACAATCCTGTAAGAGTCTTTGGGTCCCACCAGAGGGTGTTGCCAGTGGAGGACTACCCTGGTTTCTACCTGACCAAGTGTTACCAATCCCGGGGTCCTGGAAGCAGTTCTAGGTCTAGTTTAAAAGAAGCCTGCAGCCTCACCTCAGGGAGTCAGAGTTGGAAGGCAGTGGGCAACACTCATCAGAGTAATGGAAGGAAGAAGAGAATCTGCATGTACTTGTGTATTTGGCTGTTTTTTAATTAGAAAAGTGTTGGTGGCAAATAATAACCTTTCATTTGAACCTGGAATTGTGTTGGGTAATATTGTGTCTGTGGTTTGCATCCTGGCGGCACCCCCTTGTGGTTTACAGTACACCCCACCCACCTCTCGGTTATCGAACTCTGATGATACTGAGTGGGTGCCGTTTATGAAAGATAAAATCTGCACACTCTGCACACCAAGGGGTGTGCACTCCTTAAAGTCCGCTGTATATACACAAGGGGGCGCCATTTGCACTATTGAAGGAGCGCGCGCTCCACAGATCATCAAGGTCCAATAATACCAACTTCTCACTATGGACAACTTGGGGTGACGTCGGTCAACCCCGCCTAGAGCTCCAAATGTGCTTCAATCGGCAAAGATGATATGTAAAGGATATAGGAGACAATGCTAGACATTGCAAGGAAAATTTAGAGAGAAAGGATCCATCAGAAATGTGACAAACAAGAGGAGACCATTCAGTGCATCAGGCCCCTTTGTTTAGCTAATAGCTAAGCTGTCACGATATCTCATCCTGAGTCTTCTTAAAGGTTGTCAAGGTTTCTGCTTCTTCGGTTAAATGGTTTGGTCGTTTGTTTGACAGTCAGGGTGTGCGAAGACTCCAATTTAATAAGTGATCCAGAAGTCAGTAGGAGACAGGGATCTGTTCAAGGCCTTTGGAGAATACTGAAAATATACAATGACTTTTGAATTAGATCAGATGGAATTACTTTATATGTTCTTTGACCATTAGTTGGCAGCAATGTACAATGTTGCTTACATTAAAACTTGTGTATTTGTGTACTGATTTGAATTTATGGTACAGTGTTTTCATTTATAGATAACTCATAATAAGCAACTCTATAAATACAGTACATGTCTTTAATGAAGATTTCATATTTGGGAAATATTGTATTATGTAATCATGAGTTGTATTGTGGCCTGAGGTTCATTGGCCTACTATGGAATGACACCCACTTAAGCATTGGCTCTGGCTTTGTGTCCTATTCTGTCACGATGGGCTGCTTCCAAGTGTCTCCCAAATGGAGGAATAGACTAATTCTTTTTAAAAAAAATGCAATTAACCTCCGTTCACCAGCCTTGCATCTACTGCCATGACACGAGACACTCTTCCCAAGATTCTCTGACATACAGGATTTACTGTATGTATAAAGAATAGAGGGACGCGGAAATGCTTGGGTCAGGCTATCCATCTAAAGAGCAGCCAAATGAACTGTAGTCAAGGATAATTAGAGCAAGTCTGAACTTAATTTCATCCAATCACTGACATTCGAGAAAAAGAAGAATGTGCCAATTTTAGCACCTGACACTCTCTTTTGGCGGTCTGACCTTTTAATTCACTGAAGCATCTCGGAAATGATGCCCCTAGGCAGACCGTCTCACATGGATTACTCTGAAGTTCTTTTAAATTCCTCATCTTATTGTCCTTGCATTGTGTTTTATGCCTGTAAAATGGGCTCCAGATAACCTGCGCATTATTTACCATGGATGGATGTATGATCTCTTATCTTTCAGAGATGCAAACTTAACCAGTGGACAACCAAGAAGCTTGTGCCTACCTACTCAGAATTCCCCTCTGTTTATCGAGTCTTCAATCATCATTCATTTAGTGCCTCATCTGTCTTTAACATGGTGGGTGACACAAGGCGATGCTGGCCCTGCTTATTAAAATCACATTCACCGGCTCATTTCTGATGGTCCCCATCTTCATCTGCTATTTGGAAAACCTCGGCTGAGGCTGTTCAAAGATTCAATGCACTATTTTATTCCTAAAAGTAATTTTAGTTGCTACTTTGTTTATTTTTTAAAACTTAAGTATTGCATTAATTATACTGTCCACTAGCTGTTGTGCTTGCTCTCAAATTCATGAGTGCTATTGCCAGCAAGGCTCACACTGGTGTCCTGACTCCTGTTCTGAAATGGATGACTTACTGTATGTTTGGGTTCAACTGAGAGATGTGTGCAAAAGGCAAAACAAAGCAAATAAAATAAAACGAAGCGAATGAAACCCAGACAAGAGGCAATAATCACAGTCAAAATTCAGGCAAGAAGTTGAAAACCAGGCAAGACACAGAAATAAATCACAAAGAGAATTACTATAAATGTTTTGAAGGATTTATCTGCAGATTGGACAAAGCTCAGTGCAACCGCTGACCTTTTATCCCATCTGCCAAAGAATTATAGGTCACAATTCCAGAGGCCACACCCCTAGAAACACAGGACACGACCCTAACAACAGTACACAAAATGGCTTCCACTATAGGAAAAGGCCATTAGATGCCAAAAAGCCAGCCCTGATAATAATAATAATAATTCATTACATTTATATAGCACTTTTCTCAGTACTCAAAGTGCTATCCACACAGGGAGGAACCGGGAAGCGAACCCACAATCTTCCACAGTCTCCTTACTGCAAAGCAGCAGCACTACCACTGCGCCACCTGTGATCATGACAACAGGGGTATGATGTCAATTTTAAAAATAATTTTTAGGTTCTTCTCTTTTCTCAGCATTAGTTATTTTATTTTATTCACTATTTTATTTGTGCTTTCACAAAACAGCCTTGCCCTTTGCTTAATCAGTAAAAAAAAGTTTTACTTAGACATGTTGACATTGCCACACACCTATGGATTTATTTGACTTTAATTTCACCCCTGACCAAGGGTTGGCGCTGTCGCCTAATGTCTCTTCTCTTTTTTTCATCAACAGTTGGGATGAGCGAGAGTGAGACGAGTCGTGACATCACTTCTGGTTTCATCTGGACCTGCCTCTTCCTCTGCACTGACCCCTTAACTAGCTCCACCGCCATCTGCAGGTAGTCTATGAATAGAGTCACGTCTGCAAAGACGTTTTCTGTGAACGAATGTTAATCGTTTTGTTACTTTTCCATCATTTATATCGGGTTTGGCTAAGAGTACCGCAAATCTTTATGCCCTCTCCGTCTTTTTTATTAAAACAAATAGATTATTTTTTTACATAATTTAAAAAAGGAAATAAAGTAAGGGATAAGTAAAGAAGAGATAACACACAGAATATAACACAAAACTATTGAATTAAATCAATCGATACACAGACTAATTCCCCAAACATGAATAACAGACAAAAATAATAACTAAAATAACTAAAAGTACTCAGTGAAAAATTAAGAAACACTGAAAACCCCAAACATATCCTCAAAAACCAACCAAGTGAAGAAAACTTAGGAGGTAAAATCTCAAGACGAGGATTATCAGGCTTAAGCAATCAAATCTTAACTAGAACAGAACAACAGAACAGAAGGAAGAACAAAAGCCAAAAGAAATATGAAGTAATTAAATTCCCACAGTTGGAGAATCGGAAACTGCAGGCAAGCAGGTCGTGAGTGGGCGATTTGCAAATCTTTAGTTTTTTTGGACGACTCTTTTCAGTGAATCATTGGAATCGATCTGTGAGCGTGAACAAATCAACTCAGTCCTGCTCTGCAGGAGTGCTAAAGTGCGTGGTATAATGAAGTTGGTGTCTTTTGTTTAAATGAATAAAGTGCATGTGCCGGTCCTGCACGTCTGATTCAGGACTCTCGTTCACTTCACTTGTGAGTCTTTCCAGATAGAACTAAATTGGTGAGTGTGAGCCTCATCATGGATCATTCACTCATTCATTGTACAAGTGCAATACAGTAAGAATTATACGTTTATAGTTGAATGTCTTATTTTTTATTTATACAACTTGTTATCAGAATTATTTTAAACAGATTATTGTGACCGGGTGCAGGAATGACAGTTCGCGGCAACAATAAAAGATGGGACACCAACTGGATTATGCCATTTAATTGAGCAAGACCAACAAAAAAAATGCCCTTGTGCAAAATAATAACAATAGTATTTGAGTGTTAGCTACAGAATTTAGGATCATTTATTGGAGTCTGGTGGGTCCCCTTCTGGGCAGCCTGGCTTCTTATAGTGGATGAACTGGAAGGGGCGGGGCAAAGTGCCCTCACTGTGAGGAGAGATGGAGAAGAGAATGTCAGTGACGGTGCCCCCTTTTGCCCCCTCAGGTTATCACGTATCTTGATCGAGCCGATGAAGAGATCTTCCAATGTGCATGCGTGACAATCTCTAAACAAAATAAGAAGCAAAAACGTTTATGTCTCTTTGTACATTCAACAAAATAGAAACAGCAAACTGAATATTATATAAACATCATTCTAATTTCTAACAATTATTAGCTTTCAACTGAACTTTAGCCAAGGCACCATTTGAGCCAATACCATCCATGAATCCAAGTCACAGGTCTAAATGCTCTTTTGTTCTCAGACATGTAACCCTTGGACCATTTCAGTAATTGAGAACTACTACAGAAATTCAGGCTGATATAATAAACAATCTTCGTCTTGTGTAGGACGAATTGGGAAGAGAATCACACTGGAATTTTGCTCTCAGTTCCACTGTGCAGCCCCTGATGGCTCGCCCTTTCAACACCACCAGTGGATACCTGGAGATCATCGGTAATGCATATGGCCTCAGCAAGGATGTGGTGTCCAAATCTGTGTATGCAGTGACCAGATTACTATTGTGCCAGGCACGCTACAAAGAAACGCTGAGGTTGTGGGTTCAAGTCCCTCTACTATCACTTTTTGGTATTGTTCTATTTTTTGTAAGCCTTTTATAGATTTGTGATTATTAAGTTAGATTAATTCTCTTATTCAAATTTTGAATTTATTTGTGCTTTTTCATGTATTAATTGTTCATGTATCAATATTCCTGTTATCGACAGTCTGCTTTTCTGAGGAGGAGCCCGACAAAGAAGTACTTTATACTCATTCATTAAACGTTGAAGGATTTCAGAAAACACTCGTAAAACTCATTCATTCTTTACCTATGTTGTTCGTTATCTTGTTTGTTATTCATATAATGGATAATTTTTAGGAAACATGCTCTAGAACAGTATGACAGTATGACATAAATCAAATATATTGGGGTGCTGCTGTAATTTTAAGAATAATATATATGTATAAAATGTATGTAATTGTACATCTCATAATCTCATGAGCTGCACTGTAATGGTAATCATTTATTTGTGTTTTACAGAACTGGATGAGTTTAGCATGAACTGTTAATGTCACCACCATCCATCCTATATTGATTGGTTACAAATCAGAAAGTGATCAAATTGGTATTCTTTGGCAACAGAAAATGTGGCAGAGAGGTGAAGAAGAGAATGCAGTCAGGGTGGACTGGGTGGAGAAGAGTGGCAGGAGTGATTTTTGGTAGAAGAGTAACAGTAAGAGTGAAAGGGAAGGTCTATAAAGCGGTAGTGAGACCAGCTACATTGTTTGGTTTGGAGATGATGGCACTGACAAAAAGGCAGGAGTCATAGCTGGAAGTTCAGAGTTGAAGATACTACAGTTTATGCTCAGAGTAACAAAGATAGACAGGATTAGGAGTAAGTATATTGCAGAGGAGAGACGAGGGGTACATCGGGAAAAGAAGGTTGATGATGGAACCACCAGGCAAAAGGAAAACAGGAAGGCCAAAAAGGAGGTTTAAGGATTTGGCAAGGGAAGACATGAAGGCAGTTGGTGTGGCAGAAAATGATATAAAAGACAGGGAATGATGGAGACAGATAATCCACTGTGGCAACCCTAAATGGGAGCAGCCAAAAGAAAAAGAAAAAGAAGTAGAAGGCAGGGAAAATATTCTGTAAAATAAAAAAAAGAATTTTTATATGTAAATTATTCTCAGAACACAAAGTATAAAGTTAAAATGTCATATGTTCTCATCTTAATTTGCTGGTACAAATGAAATCAGAATGACCTAGGTAAAGAGGCAGACACAGTTTCAAGCAGTTTATAAATACATATATTAAGCTTTCTCTTACATGCACCTTATTATCTTGTGAGCTGAGCTGTACGGATTGCCATTTATTGAGGTTTGTATGAACTGCAGACTTGCAGGACAAACTGTTGATGATACCGTAATCCATACTACCTTGCTTAGTACATCATAAGAAAGTTTCTATAGAAAACATTATAGGCTCATAGCTGCCTAGATTGTGACTCCGGAGGGTTTCAAGTATTCTCAACTGAAAATTTGGGCAGTTTTTTTCCCAACAGACACCTGCTCTTTTCTGGCATTGTGCCAGGCAAGAACAAGTTATTTTACATTGACAAAAATACCCTCACCGCAATGACCGTAACCATTCTGAGAGGAAACAGATTGACACCAGGTACTTGCTTGAGGCCTTGAAAAAGTAAAGAAAAGCTGAAAAAGGAGTATGAAAGCCTGAAAGATTATGTTTATAATGTAGAACAAAGCTGTGTGTCAGCAAAATGACATGACCTGAAAATATCCTGAGTGGTGCAGATTTGGCTCTGCTCCATATACAGATTTCTCATGCAAGTAAGTACAATATCAACAGAGGCACAGAGGCGGGCTGCTGCACACTGCAAATGTGTAATGAGAGAAATGACAAAATCAATAGAGTCAAACTGACTCCATTATCACAAACACAGTAAAATGGCAAGCAGTAGCCCCACAATGTCCCACAGTCACGTATCTATGTTCCCTCCTGGGGCCTTATGCATAACACCGTGTGTAGAATTCACAGTAAAAGATGGCGTTCGGACAAAAGCGGAAATGTGTGTACGCACAAAAAAATCCAGATGCATGAATTTGTGCATTCGCCAACTCCACGTGCTTCCACTCCATAAATCCCTGTTAGCGTGAAAAGTAACAAACGTGCACGCGCCTGCTGCCCCACCCAAACTCCTCCCAGAATTATGCTTCTTTGAATATGCAAATCAATATAAATAGCCCTTAAGCTCAGCATTCTGTGGAAAGGCAATGGCAAAAGCACGGGGGAAAATAGAAGAATTTCAGCGAATACCAAGTGAGGCAAGGAAAAATGTACTATTTGTTGGTTTAAACAGTAGTATAAACAACAAAAGGAAGTTGATCAAGTGACATAGAGTGTCAGAGAAACTCGAAAGCTGAAGTTCACAAAGTCTCATAGTGCCCAAAATAAAAAAGAAGTTGTCAGATATCAAAGTTGCCATGAAAAGTCGAGTCGTAGCCCACCGTCTGAGTGTTATATGAAAGTTTATTAGGGTACAGAGAAAAGAAAAAAAAATAGGGACACAGTGAGAAAGAAGTTTGAAATGTCAACATTAATCTTGAAATTTCCACTTTAATGATGTAGTTTATTTTGTCATTAAAGTACAACATCATAAACTTCATCTTTAAATCGTTTAATTTACTAGTTTCTCAAATACCATCGTAACTAAAGTAGCACGTTAAATGCTTTGTTTTGCATATGTTCTTCTATGTGCTC
The DNA here is from genome assembly GCF_900747795.2 of Erpetoichthys calabaricus. Classification (NCBI taxonomy): domain Eukaryota; kingdom Metazoa; phylum Chordata; class Cladistia; order Polypteriformes; family Polypteridae; genus Erpetoichthys; species Erpetoichthys calabaricus. The sequence continues at coordinate 51,673,153 of NC_041408.2, forward strand.
TATGTGTGTGAATCACTACGTGCTTCTTAAACAGGCTTTCTCTTCCTCCGACTGGACACAGAATCCATTACATTCGTGATATTACAGCTCTCTGAATAATTAAAATACTGAGATGTATACTTGATGTCATTTTCATGATGATAGGAGTTAAAGCATGTATTAAACATGGGAACATGGTGGCGCAGTAATAGTGACAAGCTGGCGCCCTGTCCAGAGACTGCCTCACGCAAGATGCTTGCTGCACCATGCATGACCTTCGATGAAATAATTTATTGTAGCAGTACTGTCTCTTTCAAACGTACTAACCCACCAATTCCAGTCCTTCCTTTTCTTTCTCCAAGTAACCAATCGCCACACAATCAGCTCTGTAATAGAAGTTAAGCCATCTGTAAGCTTAGAACGCCAATTCTTCAAAACTTTTAAGGAGTATTGAAATATCTTCGTAGTACTTGTTTAATTATTCCATCCAGCTATCCTTCCAGTGTCGCGCCAGCCCCAGCAAGAATACAGCGCGAGGCAGGAACAATCCATGAACGGGCGCCAGCTCCTTGCTAGTGCTGCGGCACCGTGTCCTGATATGTTTAATTAACAATATAGATTATTTAAATGATGTTAACATTTTATCTGTATAATGTAATAAACATATTTTGCTCCATTTCATCTTAAAAATGATATCGTCATCATATGTAAATACACGCTTTAGAAAGTGGCGCAGGTTGTGCAATATTATAACTGTATCGCAAGTTTACAGTCAGGTGATTGTACTAATAAGTACAAACAGTTCTACTGGACTGATTGAGTGCCTTTATAGTTCTTGGGATGAAAATGTTTCTGAACCACGAGGTCCGTACAGGAAAGGCTCTGAAGCATTTGCCGTTTGAGAGCAGTTCAATCAACTGTGCGCATGGCTGAGGCAGTATGTGCTTGATGCTGTATACTGATAATTCTCTTTCTGATCAGCTGCTGTAGAGCTGTGATTCCACACTCAGATACAGTTGGATAAATGTCGGAGTGGTGCATTGAGAGAAACAATGCTAAAGCAGCTATGGTATTTGGAATAGTTTGGCCATTCCGTGGACCATTATATTGTTACAGGTTAATTGCAATCATATGCCTTAAACTAATAAACAATATGCAGTTAATTTCAGTGTATATGATAAAGCCGTGTCAGGGATGTGGATCTAAAAAAGAAAGGGAAACCACACTGAAACAGTAGCACTGCTTTGACACTGGGTGCCGCCAGTTGGCAAAACCAAGCGGAGAACTTGTGTAAGCCAAGCATTTAGCTTGCGTGAAAATGTGTGTGGCTTTACGCCAAGTTTAGTTTTTATACATCAAGATTTGAGCGTGGAAATAGGCTTACGCAACATTTTTGTGTGTATGCACCATTTAAACATGAGGCTCCAGCTGATTGCGGCTCCCATCCTCTACTTGTATAACACTCTTGTGTTGCATTTTTAGTAAAGTATGTATTGCAGACTTTCATTTAAGGCTATCTAAATAAAGTTTGTTTACACCATGTAGAATGGCGACACTTTATCTACACGATTCCCCCATTTCAGGGTGCCGTAATTTGTGTCACAGGTGTTTGTGATTCCTCAGGTGGGTTTCATTGCTTCATAAGATACCTCAGCTTACTTCTAACCTTCGGAGTCTGCAGTGGCCATTCATTGTTCAACATGAGGACAAGAGCTATGCCAATGAAAGTCAAAGACCCAATTGTGAAGCTGAAAAATAAAATTAAACCATTGGAGACATCAGTAAAACCTTAGGATGACTGAAATCAACTGTCTGGAATATCATGAAGAAGAAAGAACACACTGGTGAGGTCAGTAATCACAAAGGGACTGGTAAGGCCAAGGAAGACCTCCACAGCTTATAGTCAAGAAAAAGCCAAAACGCCTGTCTGACAGATCATGCACAGTCTTCCGGGGACTGATGTGTGTGTGTCAGAGATGACTATAAGCAAAAGACTTCATGAACAGAAATACAGAGGCCACACTGCAAGACGAAAACCACAAAAACAGGATGGCCAGATTAGAGTTTGAGAAAAAGAACTTCAAAGAGCCTGTTGAATTCTGGGAAAGGGTCTTGTGGACAGACGAAACAAAGATGAACCTGATCAGAGTGATGGCAAGAGCAAGTGTGGAGACCAAAAGGGATCTGCCCAAGATCCAAAGAATACCACCTTATCTGAGGAGAGGAAGGGGAAGGACTATTAATTATTTGTGATTGTGGCATTTGGACTTTGTACACCAAAAGAAAGTACTGTGATTAATAAAATAACTTTTATTTGATACTTGGAACTGCGTCAGGTCCAATTGTGTCTAGGATTTGGGGCTCAGTGGCACCCCATTGTGGTCATATTGCCCTCCAACCAACCTATGCTATGGCAAAAGAATACGTTTTTTATGTCTTAGCTTAAATACTAAGACTGTGCTTCCCTAAGCCTAGCCGGTAGATCATTCCAGATCATTCCAAACCTGACGACGTAGCATAGGGCTACTGAAAGAAAGTGCAGTGGTAGGAAACAGCTTGAATGAATGTGGAGATCATCTGAGAACTTCATCAAGAAGACACACCACTACAGATTCATAAATTCATGTGCCCACCTCAAAAAGCATTAAACGTGAATATATCCATGTCATGTTAAAAATCTGAGTTCAGTTTCAGGTTACTGCCTATACAGTTAGGTCCATAAATATTTGGACACAGACAACTTTTTTCTCATTTTGGTTCTGTACATTACCACAATGAATTTTAAATTAAACAACTCAGATGCAGTTGAAGTGCAGACTTTCAGCTTTAATTCAGTGGGGTGAACAAAATGATTGCATAAAAATGTGAGGCAACTAAAGCATTTTTTTAACACAATCCCTTCATTGCAGGGGCTCAAAAGTAATTGGACAATTGACTCAAAGACCATTTCATGGGCAGGTGTGGGCAAGTCCATCGTTATGTCATTATCAATTAAGCAGATAAAAGGCCTGGAGTTGATCTGAGGTGTGCTGCTTGCATGTGGAAGATTTTGCTGTGAACAGACAACATGCGGTCAAAGGAGCTCTCCATGCAGGTGAAAGAAGCCATCTTTAAGCTGCGAAAACAGAAAAAGCCCATCTGAGTAATTGGTACAATATTACGAGTGGCAAAATCTACAGTTTGGTACATCCTGAGAAAGAAAGCAAACACTGGTGAACTCAGCAACGCAAAAAGACCTGGACGTCCACGGAAGACAATAGTGGTGGATGATCGCAGAATCATTTCCATGGTGAAGAGAAACCCCTTCACAACAGCCAACCAAGTAAACAACACTCTGCAGGGTGTTGGCGTATCAATATCCAAGTCTACCATAAAGAGAAGACTGCATGAAAGTAAATACAGAGGGTGCACTGGAAGGTGCAAGCCACTCATAAGCCTCAAGAATAGAAAGGCTAGATTGGACTTTGCTAAAGAACATCTAAAAAGCTAGCACAGTTCTGGAAAAACATTCTTTGGACAGATGAAACCAAGATCAACCTCTACCAGAATGATGGCAAGAAAAAAGGTATGGAGCTCATTATCCAAAGCATACCACATCATCTGTAAAACACGGTGGAGGCAGTGTGATGGCTTGGGCGTGCATGGCTGCCAGTGGCACTGGGACACTAGTGTTTATTGATGATGTGACACAGGACAGAAGCAGCCGAATGAATTCTGAGGTGTTCAGAGACATACTGTCTGCTCAAATCCAGCTAAATGCAGTCAAATTGATTGGGCGGTGTTTCATGATACAGATGGACAATGACCCAAAACATACAGCCAAAGTAACCCAGGAGTTTATTAAAGCAAAGAAGTGGAAAATTACTGAATGGCCAAGTCAGTCAGCTGATCTTAACCCAATTGAGCATGCATTTCACTTGTTGAAGACTAAACTTCAGACAGAAAGGCCCACAAGCAAACAGCAACTGAAAGCCGCTGCAGTAAAGGCCTGGCAGAGCATTAAAAAGGAGGAAACCCAGCATCTGGTGATGTCCATGAGTTCAAGACTTCAGGCTGTCATTGCCAGCAAAGGGTTTTCAACCATTAGAAATGAACATTTTAATTCCAGTTATTTAATTTGTCCAATTACTTTTGAGCCCCTGAAATGAAGGGATTGTGTTCAAAAAATGCTTTAGTTGCCTCACATTTTTATGCAATCGTTTTGTTCACCCCACTGAATTAAAGCTGAAAGTCTGCACTTCAACTGCATCTGAGTTGCTTCATTTAAAATTCATTGTGGTAATGTACAGAATCAAAATTAGAAAAAAGTTGTCTGTGTCCAAATATTTATGGACCTAACTGTATATATAAATTCAAACTCCACTGCTCTGTGCGTAATTTGCAATGTTTTGATGGGTCTCACAGATTCTGAGCCATTGTTGTAATTTAGGTTACATTTTGAAGGTTTCAGATTTTAATGATAGGATACCACAGATCACTGGAGAGGCTTTGTGAATAAGCAACTGTTTCATTTGTATCACTTTTCTTCAAACCACTGACCAAATTATGGATTTCCTTGTGGCACAGTATACCACTAAGGCCAATGTAAGGTTATGGAACTTAAACCACACCAACTACTGAGCCTGGAATAACTAGTGCATACTTGAAACCGAATATCATCTCAGAAAATAACAGGTGACAAACCCACAGAAGCTGATGAGCTTAGAATTCTGTGACAGCTCTGTGCCACTAAGAACGTCAAACGCAGTATCAAAACATTAACACTTTAGTTTCTTCCATCGCTTACTTTCTAAAATTGATTATTTCAATATTAGGTTGAGAAGAGTCAAAGCCAATCCCTGCACTTATGAAGGGAGAGTCCCAAAAATGTTCAAAAATGCACACTAGAGGGGGATATACCATCAAATCCCTGCTAGATATAAGGGCAAACATCTTTATAAAATTAAAAGATTTATTGTTCAAAAATGCTCTTCAACAACAATGAAGCTCTGTGGAGCACAAAAGGCAATAGCTGTTACCCAAAACAATAAAGCAATCCAATGCAGGCAAAGTCCCAATGCAGTAATCCAGGGGATGGTCAAAAAACACATCACAAAATCTCGTAAATAATAATAATAATTCCTTCTATTTATGTTGCACCTATCTCACCATTCAGAACACTTTTCATTGTGTGTGGGGAGCCAGTTCAACCACCACTATTGTGCAGCTCCCACCTGGATGATGCGACGGCAGCCATTTTTGCACCAGTGTGCTCACCACAAATGAGCTGTTAGGTGGTGAAGGGGATGATTAGGGGGCTGGAATGACCAGGCCATGGGGGGTAATTTAGCCAGGACATCAGGATACACCCTGCACTTTATGAGTCAGGACCTCGGATTTACATCTCATCAGAAGGACTGCGCCATTTTTTACAAAAATGATCAGAAGGACTTGAAGTTGTGCGTGCCACATTCAACAGACCCCAGGGGTTCACCCCCTCAATGGAATGTAAGGGATCAAATTTACGCCTTTTCTTGAAACTTTGAAGAAATTGGGATCAATAATATAGGTAGGTGCAAAGTTGTTTTATGCCACCTGAAAGCTGTTGATCACAAATATGATAATATTTTTGATATTTGATTGTTTACTGGTGGTCCTAACCCTCTAAGAGCTACTGTCAGAAGGTTACAAATGAAAGATTTCAAACATAAGCATGTGGGGTATCGTGTTCGGCTATGTCAAGATTGCTCATTACAAATATCAGGCTATTTTTGATTTTTGATGATTTATTAGGGATTTAGCCCTCTAAGGACCTCTGTCTGATAGTGAGAAATGACAAAGACAAATTTAAACATTTACATTAAAGCACTCATTTTAATATTTCAAATATCTGATGCAACTATTCTTGTTTACTATGTATTTCTATGTTATGAAGTAAATCACTGCATTTCTTATGAGCTCCCAGAATTAAGACATCTTACCCTAATTCAGACTTTTTGTTTCTATTTGTACTATTATTTTTGGCAAGCTTAATATCACAGCAATTTAAAATGCATATATATATACATTATATTATATACATATATGTATATACTGGCATGAGGTTATGTCTTACAGAATACATGCTGTTATGACTTGGCAGAGGCAGAAGTAAATTATAAATGAAATAGACTAGCTAAATGCAGTACAATCTATCTATCTATCTATCTATCTATCTATCTATCTATCTATCTATCTATCTATCTATCTATCTATCTATCTATCTATCTATCTATTATAGTGCCTTTCATTATCTATCTATCTATCTATCTATCTATCTATCTATCTATCTATCTATCTATCTATCTATCTATCATATAGTGCCTTTCATTATCTATCTATCTATCTATCTATCTATCTATCTATCTATCTATCTATCTATCTATCTATCTATCTATCTATCTATCTATCTATCTATCATATAGTGCCTTTCATTATCTATCTATCTATCTATCTATCTATCTATCTATCTATCTATCTATCTATCTATCTATCTATCTATCTATCTATCTAATTAGGAACATTATGGACAGGATACCGTTATCTATAACACAGTGCAAGATGGAGCCAATATCTTTTATGCTGAATTCCATGGAAGTGAAAACCCCAGATAACAGAGTTAGAAGACTGGAGATGAAGGAACACTCTAAGTAATCTGAGATCCTGATGTGGAAAAAGGTGATAACCCAGAGGGTTTCCATTGTCTGCAGCCTTGCCCTCAGCAGGCAAAATAATGAACTCATGTGAGCCTGTCATATTTATCATCTTCACCGTGCCCCTTGTGGTAATATTGGGTCTGTTGTAATACACAGACAGTCAGTCTATAATAAAAGAGCTATAATATCACCAGAAATGGTCCAAGTTGTTCCACATGGCTCAATATAGAGATGTCATGCAATGCTGTTATAATAATGGAAATATTCTTTACAGAATGTCTGTTGCATATTACTTCCTCTTAAAAAAATGTGTCAAATATTCTTTGTTTTTATGCAGTACCTGCCTTTGGAGATGTTGGATTCAGAATCAGACGTGTGCTGCTAAACTTTTATGTATGATGGCAGACATCAGTCAAGCACCACAGTTATGTCTAATGCAGTGTCCTCCAAAGTGTTTCGGACAAAGACACATTTTTCCCTAATTTTCCCCTCTGCTCCCCAGTTTAAAATTACAACTCGGACAATTCAGACATCATGACTAAAGTGCACATTGCAGACTTTCATTTAAGGGGATTTTAACATTTTGGTCACACCTTATAAGAATAACAACACTTTTTCTACATCCCCCCCCATTTCAGGGCACCATAATGTTTGTGACACAGCAATGGCAGGTCTAGTAAAGTCATTGTCATATTTAGTTCTTTGTCACATAACCTCACATGCAATGACTGCTTGAAGTCTGCAATTCACAGACATCAGCAGGTGCTGAGGGTCTTCTCTGGTGATGCTCTGACAAGCCGCTCATGCAGCCTCCTGTTTGTTTTGAGGGGCTTGTCCCCTTCAGTTTTCTCTTTGGCATATGGAAGGTCTGCTCAATTGGATTTGGATGACTGGTTTGGCCATTCAAGAATTTTCCAATTGTTAGTTTTGATAAACTCGTGTGTTGCCTCAGTAGTATGTTTGGCTCATTATCTTGTTGGAGGATGAAGTGCCGTCCAGTGAGTTTGGAGACATTTACTGAATTTGAGCAGATCGGATGTTTCTACACACCACAGAATTCATTGTGCTGCTGCCATCAGCAGTTCCATCATCAATGAAGAGAAGTGTGCCAGGACCTGTGCCAGCCATACATGCCCAAGCCATAACCATGTTTAACAGATGAGGTGGTCTGCTTTGGATCTTGGGCAGTTCCTTTTAGTCTCCACTCTCTGCTCTTGCCATCACTCTGATCAGGTTCATCTTTTTCTCATCTGTCCAGAAGACCTTTTCCCAGAATTCTGCAGGGTCTCTGAAGTTCTTTTACACAAACTCTAATCTGGGCATTCTGTTTTTGTGGTTTGCATCTTGCCGTGTCTCCTCTGTGTTTCTGTTCATGAAGTCTTCTGCTGATAGTCGTCTCTGACACACAGACATCGGCCCCCAGAAGACTGTGAATGATCTGTCAGACAAGAGTTTGGAGCTTTTTCTTGACCATAGTGAGGATTCGTCTGTCATCAGCATTGGATGTCTTCCTTGGCCTACCAGTCCCTTTGTGATTCCTGAGCTCACCTGTGTGTTCTTTCGTCTTCAGGATATTCCAGACAGTTGATTTCTGTGATCCTAGAGGTTTTACTGATGTCTCTAATTGTTTTATTCTTGTTTTTCAGCTTCGTAATGGCTTCTTTGACTTTATTGGCACAGCTCTTGTCCTCATGTTCAACAATCGCAACTACAGACTCCAAAGGGCAGAAGTAGGCAGAGGTATCTTATGAAGTAATGAAACCCACCTGAGGAATCACAAACACCTGTGACACCAAGTGTCCAAACATTATGGTGCCCTGTAATAGGGGGAGGACTGTGTACAAAAAAATGTCATTTCTATGTGGTGTGACATGAATGTATGCAAATCGCCTTAAATGAAAGTCTGCAATGTGCACTTTAATCACAGTGTCTGAATTATTTGATTTGTGGAGTAAAGGGGTACATCAAGGACAAATGTATCTTTGCTCCAACATTATATTCACAACAATACCTGTACAGTGCCTCTTCAAAACACACACAACCCCTCTTTTATTTCTCTCTTTCGTCTCCTCCACACCTCCGTCCTCTCGAATCTGTTTGTGGCAGGGCAGTTCTTTTTATCTCAGAGTACTTCCGGTGCTGGAACATAGGCCGATGGTAGTACTTCTGGGTTGGTTGGAAGTCCCAATAACCATGGAGCACAGTTCCTAGCAGCAGCCTCTGGTGGTACCTACAGACCTACAACTCCCAGCATGACTTGTGGGTGTCCACTGGTGTACCTAATTCCAGGGTTGATGCCACCTAGCAGGTCGAGGGAGCATGTAGCTTGACCAATTCAGCCCCTTCAAGCTGGCCTCCTGGCCGAGTATTGTTCCTCCATCTGATCCTGCCAGTATGCCAGTGTACCCATTCTTTGGATGGCATCCTTTGCCCAGATCTTTGTGTAGACAGGGAACCTCCTGCCTCTTCTCATCTCTACTTACCAACTGGCTCTCCTAGCCAGGCATGGAAAGGGAGTCCCAGATGTTTTGGCTGTTGAATGCATTACTCAGTCACATCCTAGTTTATAATAAGTGTGTCCTTTTTGTTTACTAGTCTTAATACTTGTACGCCATTATGAAGGCTCTCTAAAGTTCTGTGGTTGTAGTAAGTCTTACATCTTGAAACAGCAACTTTTTAACAACTTATACAACAGAATATTGACATGTACCATTGTTTTACTACTAATTGCAAGTGTATTATCAAGGAAGCAAATGTGTCACGTTCTCTCTACTCCTTAATTACTGTTCAAATAAAGCACAATATTTTCATGTAACAGCGCAGCTCTGCTACTTTATCTCCTGACATTCGCAATTCTTCTTTCACAGTTTTGGCTTCATGCTCAAGTAGGCTGCCTTCTGGTATGGCCTGAGGGAACTTGAGCAGAGCCATATAAAGAGAATGAGATTCTGTTTGGAAACATAACTCATAGATTTCATAAACTTTGGTTTGATGCCTTTTTAGGCTAAGTTTGAAACAATGTAGAGCAACACCCTGACTTTAATAACAAACTCTCCTTGTTTAGTGGCCTTATAATTTTCTTCCATGGTTTCCTTAAACGAGTCTATTTCTAGAGATTGAGAGCTTTTAGGCTGCCCTGCTTATATTAGCACTTTAGTTTTTTTCTGCTGTCATCTTTGTCGATTACTTGTAACTTGGCTTCACTTTGAAAAGTCATGAAGTGGTCCCGGACTCTGTGTTTCATATATCTGCAGATAAGTGCCCTATAAGCACAGGTCTTAAATACTTCTCTGTAAGACTCTCACATTGGGGCACTGCACAATGGCAGACTCTGCACTCTGACCCCCAAAGGTCATGTGAAAAGACAATTTCCCCTCAGGGGTTAATAAGAGTATTTCATCATCATCAAGGAGTATCGTCATCTGCTTTCATTATTGGGTATTTGGAAAGCCATTGTCTATTCAGGCAGAAGTGGGCACAGAACAAAACTATCTCTGGATGGAATATAAATCAGGCTTTTTAAATATCAGGACTTTTTGTTGGTGCATGGTTGTGATGTCCTGAATGCCCATAGCCTGGTATCTTCCATTTCATGGCACATTGATAGTCATAACTAATGATGGACTAAGACAATGAGGACACAAACAACAAGATCAGTGCAAAAGTACTCTTAAACAATCTCATGCCCATGAGTGCAATGCAATTGTTTCACTAAATAATCCATAAAAATGACTCAAGGACAGCAAGAAGAGCAGAAAAATGGATTCCACTAGGAAGGAGAAGAGCAAGAAGGCCAAGAAAGAGGTGGAAAGACATGGTCATAGAGGAAGCAAGGAAAAGGGGAGCAATCAATAATATATAAATTCAGTGTGCGTCAATGAATAACTTCCAATAAATATGATAAAAACTGAGAATCAGGTTCCTTTTCTTTTCAATTCTTGATCTCCAGTGTATCTCTCTCACTTTTGCCTCCTCTGGTCACCCTCCAAGTTACCATTGCAGAGCTGAGGCACAGTAAATGTGGATGAATGCAGTCAACAATTCTTGTCCCTCGTCCCAGCCACCTCAGGCTGTACAAGCTGAGACACCCAGAGCCTGACTCCATCATCCCACCACCATCTGTGGACATCCACAGGATGATCCTTTGAGTCCCTGGCTACTTCCTGTTCCTAGAGTATGGCCCATTGACAACTCAAGGACAGCAAGAAGAGCAAATGATTTCCAGTAGTAAGAAGAGGAACAGGAAGGTTGAGAAAAAGGCCAAAATGTATGGTGGTAGATGGAGCAAGAGACAGAGGAGCAAGAGGAAGTGGCACAAGGTAGAGAAAAGTGGAGGAAGCTTTATAACAGCTGGGGATGAAGAGTCGGACATGGCAGAAGTACGACTATCAATTGTTTTTCTTTCCTTAAACAAGTTACATTTTTTCTTATCCCTTTAGTTTCACAAGGTTTTCAGGTTTTCACTATTTCCACTGTGAGGTATTGCCTGGTGCCCTTACCCAGCCAGGATGCCTTCACACTGGAAGGATCAGGGGAGGGCCATGTGCTCAGGGCATTGTCTACCTTGGCTTGCTAGATGGCAGCTTCCCTGGCATGCTGCAGCACTATGGTTTCCCAAAGGGCATGATATAAATTTAAGTTCTTTGACTTAGCCCTGTGTCTTGGGTTTTGTGAGGAGGTGACCCAAAAGTGCTCCTCGGCCAAGCCTTCAGGACCCCGGAAGTACTTCCAGGGATTACTTAAAAGCAGCTGCCTGCCACTGCTCTGGGAGCCAGAGTCGGGAGGTGGAGGACAAAGCTTGCTGGAGGAGGAGTGAAGGTGGACAGAGGAAGAGAAGAGACCGAGAAAAGAAGGCAAAGACAAAGTGTTGTGTGTTGTATTTACTTATCGTGCTTTATACTGTGCTGTGGTGTGGGAAATGACTGGAAAGAGTTTCTCACAGCAAAATAAAAGCCTTGTGTGTTGCAGAGACTTGTGCCTGTGTCCATGTCAGGTTTGGGGAGCTGGAGCGCACCCTGGTGTCCACACCACACTATACCCTATAACCATTAAAGTATAAATAAATGTAATAATTTGAATTTTCCACCTTGTACCTGTTCTTAATTGTTTAAAACATGTTCAGTTAGGACTTTAGCTGTTTTTTCATTTTTATTACTCAATATTTTCATGACTCAATAATCATATTTTCAGGATGGATTCTTTTATTAATATGTACAATACTCATTTGTCTGTTTTTTACAGAGGCAAGAAAACAGTAATAATAACCTGAAAGTCAGTTATATCGTCCGAGCTTCAAGCCCCCAACCAATTTATCAAACCCACCCAGACTGCCAAAGATAATGTGTTCCATGAAGAACCTGGTGACATTGTGTATGCATAATTACCCTCCAAGCTGTTTTCAAGCCCGATTAGATGTGGCTTTCCTTAAAGTGCAGAAAATGAGTTAATGGCATGCTCGGTATTGGAACAATTTGTGTAGGCCCTAATTTTGAAACCAAAGTGTGTATATTAAAATTGCCTGAAGAAACTATGAGCAATTTGGAGCGTTGAATGGATCCATTGTTTCTTTATGAACCTGGAATCAACCGAACAATGGGTGACATGAATCTTGAGAAGTGACTAGCTTGCTAAGTGGTCAACTTCATGGGCTAGTAACTGTAGATCTAAATGGAGTATGTCTGAAGCAAATGAAAGGTATAACTTGTTCAACTAATATACCGAGATTGATTAACACAATTGGGTGCCTCGGGATACGACATCCCTACCATCTACCCTCGACCCCATTTGCTAAATTTTCCTTTCGTTAGTTAAGAATTCCCACCGACCACGAAACTTGCTTCCTCACAACAGGACAATTCCATTTTTTAGCATGTGTGGGGCGCCTTGTTTCTGAATGCCTCTTGAAGGAATACTGTACCCAAAGATCATCTTTCATGTTACTTACCCTGTGTGTTTTGTAGTGATGACGGAAAAAGATGTTTAGTCTCATGTTTTCAAAGAGAATGAAGATAAAAAAAGTCAATGGTGACAAATGTCGTACAACAGCAAACAATACGAAAAAACAGCCATGAAAAAAAAAAGAAATCTCATAGTAGTTATGTATCACAACCAACATGTCAGTTATTACACTGTTGTGCCATTCCCTGAATGACAGAATTATAAATTAAAATAATTAATCAGAACAGGTGACCAACTCTACTCCGCTATTGACCTCACATTTATACACACCATATAGCATTCATTGTAAGTACAAAAGAATATGATGCCATATAATTGAGTTGCAAAAATGAAAATTACAAAAAAAACTGTCCCCTATAATAATATACAAAAAGACCACATAAGTACTGCACACCATCAAAAAAATAAAAGTGATATAATTGGAAACTGAATAGGAAAAAGTTAACAGAATAGCAAAATTATTCAAAAAGCACTGACTGGAATAACGGAGAAATCCAGGTAGTGTGACGGTATCCTCCCAGATAGTAAAGAACTGGACACAGTTCACCCTAACAGGTAAGGATTACACGGGAGAACATCCTTCCAAGAGATCCAAAAAATGCTAGAACACCTTAGCAGTCTTAACGTCGGCTGTCTTTACTTCTTCTACATCCGTCCTGCTGTAAGTCTCCTTCTCCTAAAAAGCTGCTCCCTTTTCCTTTCCTCGCGTCACTGTATTTAACACTTCTGTGTGTGCCTAGACTCCTCCTCTTGATGGCAAAGCATGTTCCAATTGGTCCTTTACCCTGTCATAATTCCTGCTGCTGACATCATAAGACTCACTCCTTCACTAAGATTCAGTCAGACAATCAGACTCCTGTGCTTGATAAAAGAAAACACAGTGTACAGGAAAAATTTTAAAAGATAGATAATTCTGACATAGGACAGTATCGGACACTACAGTGAGAGATTAATAAAAAACATTTAAAACATCAACAGAGGAGCTGAAATAAATATTGCTAGTGATACCCAAGACAAACAGCAAGCAATTTTTTCAGTTCTACTCCAGTCAAAAGATGATAAAAGAAAATTTAAGAACACTACAAGACACAAACAAAATTGAAAATGAGAAGGAAACAGCAAATTAATTGAACAAATATGTCACCCAAGTATTTATAAAGAAAAAGCAAGTGGAATTCCTCATGCAGAAGCAAAAACAAACTCTTGAGTTCCTAGATTTTAAAATAGAAAAGTCAGATATACTGTACTTCAAGCCATCAATAACGTCTTCGAAGACACAAAAACCCCTGGACCTGATCGAATTTTACCAATCGTATTAAAACAAATGAAAAACATAATTTATAAACTCTTATTAGGCATATCTGAGCAGTCACTTCAGAAAGGAGAACTATCTGAGGACTGGAAAGTTGCAAATGCAACTCCAGTCTTCAAGAAGGGAGACAAAATGGATCCTGGTAATTATAGACCATTACGTCTTACTTCTGTGCCATGCAAAATTATAGTAATTATAATACAGTTCTCCCAGTTCCTGATGGTTCATTTCAAATGAGACTGGAAGTGGTGAGTTTTTACATTTTTTTTTTCTTAATTAGATTTCTAGTTGTTCGACCCTGTGGTCTGTAGTTTGATGATTTTTTGAATTTCTGTATTGGGATCAATTTGTTTTAGATTGTCTTTGGTGTAGAGGGCAACTCCTTTTTTGTTGCCTTTTGTGCCCCTACAGAGTTTAATTCTTGTTACAAGCAGGTTTGTGAAGAATAAATATTTTTATTTATAAAAAGCCAGGGTTTGATGGTGATATCCCCCTCTAGTGGGAAATTCTTAGGACTACATGATGTGTAGTCCATGACAGCAATAGAATTAAACTGCACTCCACATTTCTGCACTGACTGTAAAGGTAGTCAGCAAAAAATGCAATTGTTACAAAGTCTACAAGCAAAGTCAAAAGAGTCAAAAGTTCAAAGCTAGTTTCTATTGCCAGGAGTCACACAAAATAAAAAGTGCTAAATTGCTATTTAAATCAACCTCAGATAATCCAGGAATGCATCCGCTGGTTTTTATGCAGTAGAGTCACAGTTTCCAACTTCTGTCTCCCAGAAGTTATTTTCAAGTAACAGCTGGGATCCCATAAATGAATTCCCTCTTGTAATTTTTTACATTTTATTTTTGAAAACTAGAACATTACAATGGCATTCTATTTAATCAGACATATCATAATAACATAACAGATAAAATCATTAACTTTGAAATAACTACAAAGAAAACAAGAAAAATAGAAAAAAAGTATTTCTATAGAAAATGACGTTCCCTGTCATGGCCTCCTGGTGCATCATGGGAAAGACTGTCATAGCAATGACTGTATGACTATTAGTGAAAACAGCAGTAAATAATTATAATCTTTTCAGAGAAGAGTCTGACTGAACACCACTTAATGTCTCGTGTCTAAAATGAATTGTATCTTGGGCACAAATCAAACAAAAACTTCATAAAAAGGTGCCATTCATAGCAATTTCGCAATAAAAACATGCATACAGTCTATACTTGAACTGGTCCCTGTAAAGATATTTTCTGCTGCAAACATTTTTGGCTAAAAGAGACCATTTTTAGTGATCTATATTTCCTCAAACCAGAGGATTAACTGAAAACAGGCTTTCATCATTTTCACCCTCTTAACTGAAGTCCGTTTTTGATTGGCTTCTATCAGCCGGTCCCCATTGTGTTGTTTTCTGCTACTAGTCAGAAATATTTCTGCTATAGAATTGTCCCCAATCTGTTTTACCACTACTGTTGTCATTTGCAGTCTCCAAGCCCAAATCGATTTTCTGCCAATCTCAAGTATACGGAGGCATTAAAAGGAAGTCTAAGCAAGAGCTACACTGCTGAATGGAACACTACAGTCCTTCATATTTCACAGAGGATCTGCAACAATGTTATTGATTTTTTTTATCCATGAACAATATGTACACTATTTTTCTGCCACAGTAACTTTATAACTGAAAAGATGCTCAGTGTTCGTAGATGTTTGCCAGTTTCAGAGTTGATTTAGTTTCAAGTGGCCAGTCCTCTGTCTCATTTAGCTTATCCTTTGAACAATAAAAAAATTAATTGTTTCTGGCCCCTTTCCAGACAGATGTAACATCCTCTGGGATTGAACTGCTTGGACATGACAAGATTTGGCAGCATCCACACACAGCTTACCCAGTGTGTCTGGACTTAATTAATACAAAAGCATTTGCCCCACACAAGAATAAGGCTGTCATTTTCTGTTTGGAGATGGAGTCAAAGAAAAATAAATTTACTTTATTGGGCTCTGATTTGAAGAGGTCAAGAATGACAAAGAGTCACAAGAATAGTGTTAACAGTTGTCACTTGTCATGCATGAAACGTGTCAGAGGGTCACCCTTCGAGTTCCTACCCAGTAGGTAGTTCCAACCTGGACTGCCGTTGTTGTCTTTGTTTTCCTCCATAGTGCAGAGAGACCACCCAGTGAGGGCAACTGACTCCGCCCCTTCCAGTCACTGGGACATAAGAGCATGACTGTCCGGAAGGAGGCATCGCTTCGCGATCAAATGATCAGAGGGAAGGAGCTCCTCTGTAATTTAGATGGAAAACACCAAGATTTTATCAAGGCCACTTTATTTGGTGGCTAATGTTTTATTCTGTATTAGCGCTATCGAGCATTTGTCTTTGTTCGTTTCTTTAAGTAAATGAGGACAGCTAGGTTGGCATCCCACAATGTATTTTCTGTGAAGGCTGTCATTCCCTTACCCGAATACATACTTCATTGAAGACTAGAAATGTGCAAGCAAGTTTGATCAATGGAAGTAAAAATCATATAAGATATGTATGAATGCATACATATGTCTCCGCACTCATGTATTTCCACCATGCATGACACGACTTATGTATTTATACATCTCCGAACTCATGTATTTCCACCATCCATGAAACAACCTATGTATTCATTTAATTTTCAAAAGTTAGAACAATTTTGAAAAGAACAATACATTCAGCCCAGGAAATCCTATTCGCCTAATTTCTCCACTATAACATCAAGTCAAGATTTGAAGGTCCCTAAAGTCCAATTCTCTACCACACTTATTAGTCATTTATTCCATGTGTTGATGGCTCCATGTGTGAAGAAAAATATTTTAACATTTGTGTGAAATGTGCCCTTAATAAGTTTCCAACTGTGTCCCAGAATTCATTTTCAAGCAACTGCTGGGATCACCCTGTATGAATTCACTTTGTAATTTTTTTAAATTTTATTTTCGAAAACCAGAATATTACAATAGCCTTCTATTCAATACAGACAATAACAATAACATAACAAATACAACCATTTACTTTGAAATAAATGCAAAGAAAAACCAAGGAAACATAGAAACACAAATGAAAAAAACAAAACAAGATTCAACTCCCACCTAAAGAAATGGAAAAAGAAGAGAGAGAGACAAGCAAAAAAAAACCCAAAAAATGTTTTTTTTAACAAAAAATAATTAATAACATAATAGAGTCAATTATAAGCTTAACATGCTTATTCTAAAATAATATTAATAAGTTCTTGTCATGCATTTAAAGTTCTGAACGTATCCTTTATCTCGGATTCCTTCTGAAGATAAATAGCTAATGGCTCAATGGCTAGTGCAAAAAATATTGGTGACAGTTGGCACCCTTGTCAAGTACCTCATTCTAGTGTGAAATAATCTGAGTTTGTGTTGTTAATGCAGACTCAGGCTTTTGGACTGGTATAAATTAGTTTAACACATGAAGATATATTGAGCCAAACTTGAATCCATGCACTGTAGTAAATACTGTAGATAATCCCATTTGAATTTATCACAGGCTTTTTCTGCATCCAAAGATAGTAGGACTTCTGCTGATTCAGAATTTATGGCTGAATATATTACATTAAACAAGCACAGAATGCTTGAGGTGGAGTGTCTACCATTAATAAATCTGGTTTGGCCTTGTGATATTACTGAGGGGAATGCTTTCTCAAAACTTGTAGCTAAAATTTTCATTAGTATCTTATCATCATTATTCAAGAGTGAAATTGGTCTCTATGATGCACACTAAAGAAAGTCTTTGTAAATCTTCCCTTCGTACTTTTAAACACATCAATTATGTCACCTGTTAATCTCTGTGTACTTAAACGGGTCTTTAAATCTCTCCTCATAACTCTTACCTCTCAGTCCTACAATCAGGCTAGACATTATTCTCTGGGCTGTTATTGCTTGTGATGTACCCCTCAAATGAAAACACTGCAAGTTTTTTTTTCTTTTTTAATGCATTCAATGTGTAAATTCCGACTGGAGTACTGATGGGGTAGTGACATCACACATGTGTGTATATGGCATAAATTAATCACACATATGTGAAGCAGATGTGATGAAAATTCTGCATATGTGCAATGTACTGTAAATTGGGCAGGTAGCACAGATCAGGAACTGACATTCCCATCCAACATGGCTATTACAGCTTTGTGATGTCAAGGCAGCCTCGCAAAGCATTATGGAGCACTGAGAAAAATAATTTTGCCCAAATTGCCAGCACAGCAAATATTTAGGAAATAATTCGGCAAAAAATGTAATAAGTGAACACACCCAATTCTCTTTTCAGAATGATTTGATGAATTAGGAGAAGAGTTTGGACTCATCCTATCAATCCTGAAGATTAAGATGCTTGGGTTGTCAACATCATCAATAATCATGAAACTGAGGATGGACTATTGCAATGAGCACACAAAACAAGCAAGACAGGTACACATGTACAATATGCCTCTTTTTTTCCAAACAAAGCAGTGTCCAAATAAATAAAGTGCAGTGCAAGTTCTCGTCAATAAATAAATAAATAATACAGAAAAACAGTGTCACTATGAAGGTTAAAATTCTTCTATAAATAAACAGATTAAAATCAAGGTCTACAATGCAGTCAGGATCACTTCTTTCAAGCCACAAGTCCCAGTCCATCCTTCTACTACCTCATCTCCTCTGTTTACCCAACCCATGTTTCTGTGGGGACCATTTGAGCCTTTCTCCCTTATCCCACCACCATTCTTCGACATCCATGAGACTTCATCAGAGTGATCCTGCTTATATTTATTGCTCAGCAGACAAGACCCTAATCCTAGAGTACCACTGGTCCGTCTTATTTGATTTCATTTGCTTCAACCCTGAAATTCTCTTTCTGTTTCTCTTTGTCCTTCACTTGACTAAACCCCCATATTTCTCTTGATCACATCTCTCAGACCCCTTTTATCCCCAGCAAGTACACCAGAGTGTCCCACTAATTCATCAATATTTTTTTTATTATGATTATTTTTTGATTTGATATACTTTATTAATCCCCAGGGGGAAACTGTCTTGTCATTTGACCTTTGGGGTCAGAGGAACAGGCCAGCCATTGTATGCCGTGCCCCTGGGGCAATTTTCAGGTTAGGGGCTTTGCTCAAGGGCCCAACGGACAAAGCTCCCTTACAGCAGTAATGGGATTTGAACCGGCAAATTTCCAGATATGATGGAGAGCTGCAGTAACTATTCTTTGTGCAGGTTAATTAACTCATGGAGTCAGCACTGCCTCAACTATTTAAAAGAAAAAAAAAATCTGCTGCCGCCGTGAACCCCTACCGCATTTTACCACAGAAGAAAATATGCATTGGACGTGTACAGAGATGCCATAACACGATGAAGAGAGCAATCAGGACAAGATTCCTGAGGAGAAGACCAAGAGGAAGGAAAAGGATGCCAATGTCAGATGATGTTCAGAGAGGGATAATGTATGGACTGATGAAGAGAGTAGCAGAAGACAAACCAAAACAGAGAAGAGAATTGTGCTTCGGACACGTCTAAGGACAGAACACTTTGCCTTTGTATGCTGTTGTTCACATATACTTAAATTTAGGATATTCTGCATTAACTCCTGGATTTTATCCAATGCTGCTGGCCTAGGCAATGGCCTTCACAACTCAGAAAATGAATGGATGGATGTATTTAAATGTCATCTTTGCAAGATCCAAATCCAGGGGTGAAAATAAAATGAAAAACACCTGTGAGCTGCAGACATGTTAGCTGCTGGCAGAGAAAGTTGTGTGCTCTTTATGACTTGACCAGCTGGCTAATAGAAACTTAGAAATGAGCAATTGCACATGGCAGATACAGCGAATGTGGAAAGTATTAAGCGCACGTAAAAAAGGAACTTCCACTTCTGCTTTTGTGGTAAATTTGCAAAGTTTATTAGAAAATGAAGAAACATGAGTTAATTCTAATATTAAATGGGACAACTGAGTGAGAGTGCCATTATAATGGATTCAAGTCGTTCTCTGTTTAATGTCCATGTGGTATTATTTATAAGAACAAAATTGTCTACTGTTTGCTTAAATTTCCTAGACTAAATGCTTTTTTGTTTAATTTGGCCATTTCTATTTCTTTTAACTCTTAATTACTTTGATCAGTTATAACTAAATTTACTGTTTAAAATAAATGGCCAATACAGTAGATGTCAAATGAATTTTATTTGGTTTGGATGAAAGTGATCATTGGCGAGGTATTCATTGTAAGTCTGCTTATTCATGAAGAAATTTTCCATCCATTCACATACATCCATTTTCCACTCCATTTTTCCGCTTTAGGGCCTCAGGGCTGCATGGAGCTGAGTCACAATATCTCTGTAGTCCAAGAGGTTAAGAAGAAACAAACTGAAACACAGGAGTGTCGCAAACACGTTTTCAAACCTAAAAGCAATTATGTGGTTTTTGTAAAATATTGTGAGATCACTGACAAGTTACATCAGAGAATGAGACACACGCTGTATGAGCTAGTATTCTGTCCTTTACATGAGCAGCTTCAGAACGTGCTGCAGGGGACCCTATAAAAACATCAAGTCTGCAAAAATCGCAAAAGAAATGCAACAGTGAGTGATCCTTTTAAGGATGTTGAGCTACCTGTAGAGAGGAAGAGAATCCACAAGCACATGGCAAGCAGCGCAATGGCTCAGCTCTACATTGGTGTTAGCAGTGGGATGAGGGTAAGGCCTACTGTTCAATTTAGCAAAGCACTTAGTGCCGTGGAAAGCTGAAATAGAATTTGCTTGGCTCCTTTGATAAGCTCCTGGAGAGTCTCAAGGCTGAGACCCAGGATTTGGAAAGCTGTTCACAGCATCTGTACAGGGAGGAAGTCATCTCGGAGATACATCTGAAACTCCACACAGGGAGGGTCGTCCACTCACATGAAATGGACAAAACACCAGATCACCAAAGAAAAGGTCAGTGTTAATTAACCTCTGCCGTATTTAACATTCCTGCATTGCCACCTGACAATGAAATGCTCAAGACCCCTGCTGATTCATCTTTGGAACTGGCTGCACAACCAATGTTCAAGTCCAAGGCGTATTTTCTTAAACTGAAACCTTTTGCCACTTCACAGTGGAAATATTTGGGATGTTTTAAGTCTGTAATAGCCAGTGTAAATTTATGGTACAGTAGACCCCCGCGAAGTCGCAGTTCAGGGTTCGCGGACTCAGTCATTCGCGACCCTAACTATTAATTGTTAGCAGAAAGCGCAAATATCCTCCGCAATTTTTTATGGCTTTTTTCGTGGCAATACTGTGCTGTAGAGAGAACAGGAAGCAACCGCTTAGGGAAACGCGGCTTGGGATGGTGAAAGTAGCCAATCCGAGAGCGTAATTCATTTATCCTTGCTGATGATTGACTGCTGCTTTGTGACACGTCTCCAGCTGAGTGTCCTCATGTTTTCCATTTTGTTATTGTTTTGTTATTTTTAAACCCACACGATGTCGTCGAACCGCTCTGCACCTTCTAAGGCTTCTGGAACTGAGCCAAAGCACCAGAAGAAGTTTAAAACACTCCAGGAGAAGGTTGATTTGCTCCGGGAACTAAAACGTTATACTGCAGTAGTGCGCCACTAAGGCATTAATGAAAGCACCGTACGCTACATAAAGAAGAACAAAGCAGTTCCTGTGATAGTGCCAAAAAGGAAAAGACCATAAGGAATAAAAATATTGTCAGGATGGAACCTGCCTTGGCACTGTGGATTACCGACTGCAGGAAGACGGTAACATCATCCGTGAGAAAGCATGAAAATTGTACCAGCAGTTCGCTACAGGAGACAATGTAGTGTCACACACGTGTGTTTAGGAGACAGCCAAAGGGCTCAAATACAGGTAATTCCATGCCAGGCCAGGGGGTGGCGGAGTGTACTAATTTTCCCTCTCAATCTGTTGCAGACCATTCTAGGGAAATCCCGCCCGGCTCTGGGGCAGCCAATGACGTTCCTTCCAGTTCCAGGGCTGATGATGTCACTTCCTTAGCTGGCCTTTAAAAGCCGCCATACTGTCTGAAGAAGTCAGTTCTGTTTTGGACTCGGTTGAATGAACATGTCTACCATTTTTGACCAATTTTGCATCCGTAATCGATTAAATGGGTGGCTGCCCCAAACCTTCTTGATGTCTCATGGTCGTTCTTGTGACAGTAGCAACTTCCTATCACAATGTTCCTGAAACCTATCAAGAAAAACCAGCACGAAACCCCACCAGAAGAAGACCGATACAAAGATACAACTCCTCCTGAAGCACCTGAAAAAGAGGCGCCACACGAGGAGTTTTAAATCTACTAAAGTTTTAAAGCTACTTTATCATCATCATCAATATCATTCATCATTGGTGAGTACCCGTCCATTTTACTGTATTTTAATTAAATGAAATTATTATGTATTTACTCTACTTATAACAAAGAAAATGACAGCGCATACCAAAGAAAACGCGCTTGCATGAATTACAGTACGTATAGCAGTAACATCGGTATTTTACATTCTAGCACCACAGGAGACATAGCAGTACAGTATTGTACAGTATACGGGTTTAACTTTACATTCTGTTTTTAGGTAATTGATTAAGGTAATTTTTTAGGTAATGTATTAATGTATTAAGCTGAGTTTGCAACGAAATTAAAGTGCTTTCGGGGCATACTGTATTTAGGGTTGAAACTATAAAAATGGCATTTAAAAGGCATTTTTAACCACATCCAAAAGTTGCAGTTTTTCACAATTGGCGGGTGCTCTAGGAACGAAACCCCCACGAATTTTGGGGGTGCACTGTACTTCTAAAGGTTAGCATTTTTTTTTTATTCAGTTTTATTCTCTCAGTCACATTCACACTCCCCCCGAGGTGAACTCAGATGAGGATGAGGGTTCTACATCGGAGAAAGAAAAAAGAAGCCCTCCCCAGAAGAAACATCCAGTCACATTTAAGAACAACGCAGCTGCACCAGGTGTAAAGGCAAAAGATGGGACCGTTTAGATGCAGCAACAGGTTTTTGACTGAGGCAGTGGGGGGGATTGGTTAGCAGGCTGCTTGCTGCTTGTGCTGATCAACACATTTACAAAACAAAAGGCGCTAATGGAGAGGTGAAATCGAATTTGAGGTGGCCCGGGATTATGACTTTTTTCATAGGCTCAGAGATTCTAGTGTTAAGTTCTTTATCTCTGTGTTCTTGTTGTAGAATTTATTTTGAAGTGACAGGTGGTATCCACTGCACTAATTCCCCTCATAATTTTAAATGCTTTGATTATATTACCTCCTTATGTTGATTTGTTTAAGCTGGAAACATTCATTACCTTCAGTCTCTCTTTACAGCTCATACCTTGCCATCCCAGAATCAGCCTGGTCGCTCTCCTCTATGGACTTTTCAGAGCGCTGCTTTGTCTTTTTTTAATGTGGAGACCAGGTGAGGCCTCACTAGTGTGTTATATAACTGTTATTTAGGCACCTCTGCTGCTCACAACAATAATTTTGACCATTATTATATACTGTAACCAGTAGAGGGCATCTCACAGGCCCAAACCATTGACACACCTACTCCAAACGCAGTCCCATCTTTAAATAAAGCATTGTATTGAAAGCCTTCACACAGGTTTTCCCTTCCAATAGTTTTTCTTTATTAATTCTTTCTTGATCTCTTTCTCCACAACTTCTCCCAGGTGACCTTTGCCCTACTCCATTCACAACTCTAAATCATCTGGGGATGGCGGAGTATTCCTTTTTTAACTGGGACATGGGAATACTTCTGGCACATCAGCACTGTGACCAAGAAGTCAGGCAGAACCCTCCATCGACAGGGGAGCCTACCCCCAGAATATCACTTTTAGCAGCACCTGAGGACCCCAACAGGGCTGCACATCAGAACTACAACTCCCATGTAGCCCTGCAAATGTCCAATTGGGAGCCATACCAGAGGGATGCTGCCACCTAGTGTATTAGGAGAACACATAGTTCTGAGAGGCAGTCTTCCTCTGTCCTTCCACCATAACAACTTCCCCGCCAGGAAAGGCACCACCAATCAACCCTATTGGGATGACCATTTATATGCATCCTCCTTTACAATATACACCTAGGAAAGGTAATAAATAGAATTTTATGATTTAAATTAGGTCATTAATTATTTTAAAGCAGTTATTATAAAGCAATGACAAGATATGTTTAGATTATGCATATATTGTCATACCTTTCTGATTATAATTTTTATACATTTTCTTCCCTCTTCTTTTTTCTATACTGCCTCAATTCATCTCCAACATCCATTAAACAAGTCACTAAAGAGCAATATTTGAAACAGATCAGAGCATGCAGTTTTACTGAACGCCATTACATGCCCTGTGAAGAGCTAATTTGCCGTGTGTCCGCCCAACTGACCCTTATCAAGTGATTGATGGCATGTAATCTGCACGTCTCTAATGAGACTTTAAGCTTTGGCTTTCCTTTTACAAGTTGTACTAAATGTTATGTACATTTTTAATATCAATCTGTTAATAAATTGCAATAATGATGGTGGTTACACTAAATTAGACACATTTTTGAATGTATTTTGTCCAAAATAATTTCACTAGAAGGGGTAATTGTTGTACTGACAGAGATTATAAATTATGAGCAAGCTTCGTTTATGATGCACATTTCCTCACATTAAGTAAAGTTGTAGACATGATTTATATAAATGATAGGTTATAAAAAATAAATAACATTTACATTTTTTAATTCAATTTTACACAAAATAGGAGAGAATTTACCATATGGCAAGTCATGTGTTCTTTTGTTGCACTAGAAGAGTGACAGTCCCATGATGATGCACAGGGTATTACAAACATGCTTAGGTTTGATAGTTGCCTCATTTTAAATGGACCAACCACCATCCACTTCCAAAAAGAAGAAAGGTGTGGTCCCCAGGGGGCACTGCAGCTCCACAAACTCTCAACACAACGGCTTGGACAGAAGTTTGGTATGAACACACCTACACAAGTAATCGTTTCCCACAGCACAACACCCAACTCTAGTTCTCTGATACTCTGTGCAGTTTTGCAGATTCACTCTAAAACCTCCACAAGATCAGACCCTATATGACAGAGTATGCAGCCCAACTCCTGGTCCAGGCCTTGGTCTTGTTACGTTTGGAATACTGCAGTTCTCTGCTGACAGGAACTGGCTTGTGTTTTTGGAGACGGTTTAAAATGCACTGACATGTCTGGAGTTCAACCAGGCCAGGTGAGCACATGGCAGTCCTTTCATTTGCTCCCTGTAGTAGCCCATATTGAGCTCAGATCCTTGATGCTTGCCTACAGAATAGCCAGTGGGTCTGCAGCCATATATATGGAGACAATCATGAGGTCCTATGCTCCTTCTCGGCCACTCAAGTCTGCTGTAAAAGACATCTTGTGACACCACCCATCACAATGCAGCTTTTTTTTAAATGTAGTTCATAGGTAGTTGAACGAGCTGGAAACCATTCAAAATTCTGACTCCCTCAGTGTCTCTACTTTTTGGTGAATTTCTGTTAATCTGATATTAGCTTCTGTGTTTTTGTAACCTAGGAATTAGAACTACCTTGTATTTGATGAAGTGATGGTTGTCCTTCCAAAAGTTTCTTCCATTTCCACAAAGGTTCTCTGGAGCTCATCCACAGGTCCTTAGTCACTTCTCCTACCATGGCCCACAAATGCTCAGTTTGTCTAGATGGCCAGCTCAAGGAAGAGTCTTGGTTGTTTCAAACTTCTTGCATTTAAGAATTATGGAGGCCATTGTGCTTTTGGGAACCTTCAATGCTGCAGAATATTTTTTGTAGCCTTGCCCTGATCTGTGCCTTGACACAACCCTGTCTCTAATCTCTGGCAATTCTTTCAACCTCGTGGCCTGGTTTTTGCTCTGATACACACTGTCTATAGAGAGGTGTGTGTACCTTTCCTAGTCATGTGCAATCAATTGAATTGACTACAGATGGGATCCCAACAAGGTGTAGAAACATCTCAATCATAACCAAAAGAATAGGATGTACCTGAGCCAAATTTCAGGTATCATAAACATCAGGAAACACTTCAGATGAAATCAAATCAGTATCTAGTGTGAAATCACTTTTGCCTTTTGTCATGTGTGTCTGCTTGGGAAACAGCGTAAGGACTCTGGTGATGGCAACTAGCTGCTGAACCAAGTGTTGGCAATGTGTTGTAATGCCATCTCTCGTCTTCTTCTGCAGGACGGATGACTGATGGCCATTTCACTATTGACATCACTTTTGTTGTCCACCCTCTTGGACCCGCCTCTTCCTGCATGGAACCCATATGACCAGGAGTTCAGTCATTTTGAATCAGTTATAGAGCTCTAGTCTGAAAAGACACCTCCACAACCTGTTGTGTATATTTTTGTGCTTATGACTTTTGCAGTTATACAGGGTCACCAGGATGGTGCACCAGCTTTTTGATGTTGTTTTGTCTCCTCTTTCCACTTTAAAAGGGCATCAGTTTTCTTAGGTCCACAGTGATGCAGTTATATAACAAAGGCCGTTTCTTCAAAGGATAATGGAGAATGTGTCCTAGTTCTTCTCCAGACTTTGGCTGTCTCACTAGCCTCTGTCTCTCCAGGTAATCCCAGACGGCCTTGATAATGCTAAGTCTGAGACTCTGTGGAGGCCATGCCACCTGAAGATACTTATTCATGACCATTGCTATGCTTTTTGGGTCATTGTCTTCCTGCAGAAACAAGTCAGGACCAATCAGAAGCCTCCATGATGGTGTCCTGTGATTCTTCATGACCTTTGTAATGCATTTTGGGTCTTTGTCTTCCTGTAGAAATACGTCAGCACCAATCAGAAGCCTCCATGATGGTGACCTGTGATGGGCCATGACATGCTTGTACTTCTCTTTAGTGATGATTCCATTAATACTGATGAGATCACAATTTCTAATCCATCTGCAGAATTGTACCCCTAAACCTCCAGGTAACCTCCACCATGGAATACTAGAAGAGTAAACAGCAAACTATAGAGAATGTACACAGAATGGAAAAGTCCATTGACAAGTGTTGATAGATTTCCACAGACAGACAGGAGGGCATAAGGTAACACAAAAGTATTCTTAGCTGGAAGGCATACATTTTAAGAACCGTCGATTCTGATGACCCCATGTTTGTCATGCTGATTAATTGATAACAGCCACAACATTAGCTACAAAAAAAGTAGTTTACATTTTTGTCCCTTAAGTAATGAAAACAACTCCCTTAGGACTTCCCTCACTGCTATTATTTCCAGATTTTAATGTCTGCCTTTCATCATAGTTTTCAACAGCCTATTAGCCTTCTTTGTAGCAAACATACACCGACTGGAACTGGAAAGCTTCTTGTCTACAACAAGATCCAGCTTCTTTGTTAGTGAGGTTAAAATTCTCCTTTCTGCCTGCCCTAAATTATCTGTTACTCTTTCTTTCTTCTTATTGTAAGCTCTGTTAGACACTTGTATCCTTGAAAGATAAATCTGGAGGACCCCAGATCCTTTATAGAGGGGCTGAGGCCAGTGGAACAGTAAGAGAGGCGAACACAGAGGTGTAATTTGAAAACAAAAAATGGTGTAATTTATTGTGCAACAGATATCTAAAAACAGTTCCAAAAAGGTAAAATAAATCAAGTAGCTTTTAAAAAGTACTAAAAATGCACAATCACTAAAAAAAAAAAAAATCATGAAAATTACACCCACCCAAATTCCCGTTCTATCTGGGCACTTGACTTCCAGTCTGTCACAAGCTCTCTTTTAATTCTTCTTTAAGTTGCATTTAGCCATCCCTCTTACCAAAAGTTCAGAGATTAGCGAAGCTTTCTGTCATAACAGAATTGCAGCCATTCAGCCACAGCAAAAACCAGTTTGTGGACAAATGCAACCCTGAACGTCCTACCATTAGCTCAGCTTTTTCATTCTTCTCTATCTACATTCCTGACTGGCGTTTATAAGCTTTGCCTGCAATCAGGTGGAGTGGTGGCTCTGAGGCTAGGGATCTGCACTGGCAATCGGAAGGTTGCCGGTTCGAATCTCATAAATGCCAAAAGAGACTCTGCTCTGTTTGGCCCTTGAGCAAGGCCCTTAACCTGCAATTGCTGAGCGCTTTGAGTAGTGAGAAAAGCGCTATATAAATGCAAAGAATTATTATTATTATTAATCAGCTAACAAGTGACCTGGTCACCCATTCCCCTGTCATGTGTCTGTCACATGCCTGGACATTGGGGTACCCACTACTTTTTATGAAAGACGCCCAGGGAGCTTTAATGACCACAGAGAGTCAGGACCTCGGTTTTACTTCTCATCCAAAGAATGGTGCCATTTTTTACAGCACAGTGTCCCCATCCGTGCACTTGGGGCATTGGGATCCACATTCAGAGTGATGTGGCCCTGCTGACCTCACCCACACCTCTTCCAGCAGCAACCACAAGCTTTCCAAGATGGTCTCCAATCCAAGTACTGTCTGGGTCTGAACAGGCTTAGCTTCAGGTGGATGACCTGTTCTGAAGAAGTGCATGTGGTATGGCTACTGTAATGAAATTTATTTACTGCATTTAATGATTGTGGAAAAACAACATTATGAAAATTAAACACATATACAGTATGAATTGCCACCATATACTGTATATGAAACATTAGAAACACTATGATGTTTTTAGTTTTAGTGTCCTATGATGGGACACAGGACACTTGCGAAGCACAGGAACGGGTCAAAGTAACAAGTCATTCGGTGTTTGTTCACTACAACTTGGTTAGGACTGTCCATGCCCAAGAGATCCACAGTGATCGAGCTTGGCACTTGTGATTCTGTCAGACTCTGCGCTTTGAATGCACGCATCCCCAAAATGGCAGATTCTGCTTAAGCATGTTTGTATTACTGGGCTTCCAGGTGCCACCTGTTGGTGAAAGGGGTGCAAAAACATTGAAAAAACACAGAGGTGCCTTCTTCTTTCAAGCCGCTGGTACCTTATAAAATATCTGTTACTGTATATATGTGCTAACCCATTGACTACTCTGTAGGCAAACCACAAGGATTATTTGAATTTATGATATGTCACTATAGAAATCCAATGCAGTGATCTGAAAAGAGGATTGACATGTGCCCGTCTCGGCTGGTCGAACACCAGATGCGCCACAGCATTTTCAATCACCTGCAGCTGCTTGGTGACACGTGCCAGTCCTCCTGCCAGCAGAGTTGCAGTAGTCCAGATGTGACA
Organism: Erpetoichthys calabaricus; assembly: GCF_900747795.2. NCBI lineage: Eukaryota > Metazoa > Chordata > Cladistia > Polypteriformes > Polypteridae > Erpetoichthys > Erpetoichthys calabaricus. The sequence continues at coordinate 51,702,303 of NC_041408.2, forward strand.
AGACCAAAGCCTGGCCTAGGAGTTGTGCTTCATACTCTGTGAGAATGTGGATGAGTGCCAACTGATTTGCCATTCTGAACATTAAGAACGTTTCACATCTAAAGACTACCAAGTGCATTCAAAAAAATATAACAAAGGCGGTGTCTCGGAGCCAGAGAACTAAAGCCTGACCTAACCTGACTGACTTTACTAATGTATCAAGACACAAAATGGTGAGAAATGGGGCTATCCATGGCAGCAAAATAATGAACTACCTTCTAATAATCTTATGGGGAACAAAACTGAATAGGGGAAAAAAAACTTTAAAAACTGAGCCGCTACAACTTCCTCATATGCGGTGATGGTGGAAGCCCATGTGGAACCCTAGGCTTCCCTTGAACTGTCAAAACAGTGCAACTCTGTGTCCATAGCATTATTAGACTTCAATGACCAGGATGGTCCTGTGCCCCCTGAGTTACCAAGACAACACCCTAGTCGGCCACCAATGTCAATTCATGCTGCATGCATGAAGTTCATCTTCTAAAGCTGAAGTGAAACGTGATATCAGAAGAGGGGGAACTGCAACCTCTTATACCAGTCCCCATGTAACGGGCACTTAGAATTTCATGTGTAGTTTCATTTCAGTAGAAAAATAAATGAATTATGTTGGGGTGCTGGAGGAGTGGCATAGGAGAGGGCATTGTTTTTTTCCAATGCCCTCCTGAATCCTTTCCTCTCTTCGGCGCCACAGTCTAACATGCCATTATATGCATTACCCTCCATGGTCATCAATAGTCTGGCCGCATGCTCTCTTTTTTGTTCCAGCTTTGCCTTTATGAAATTGTATTTTATTTTTTTAAAGATCGTTTTTCTGCCTTTTTTAGATCAGATATACAATAATTGTTGAATTTACTCAGATGAAAAATAGATTACATCTTTATGAAAGGCAAGATGGCCTGCTTTAACAGGCTGAAAAGCTTGAAGCGCAGCCAAGATTAAATGGGTTCTATGGAAAGCAGGGGATGCATTGTGATTTTACATTTGCAGGTCAGTACTGTACTTTTATATCGCGTGTTCAGGCAACAGTGTTGGCCGGGAGATGTGAAACTCTACACACTGTTACAAATTGTCATTCATTTTCCCAATTTGCCATGTGGAAAAGGGAAATTTTCTTTGATGAAATCACACCGAGCATGGCACTGCACAAAATTTAGACTTAATATTAAAAGGCTGTGGAAACAGAAAGACGTCCTTCTTCATTAACTGCCTGGAATCAGGGTGTACCGGAGTAGCATAAAGGAAGCCATCACAAAAGTGAGGCCTGCACTCGCTCTTTGGGGAGGTGGTAGGTGGGGGGCACAGAAGGGTTAGTGTCATTTAATTGGTGGGCCACTGGGGGAAATCAAAGAGAAAGCAAAGAGGACATGCAGCCTTCCCAAAGAATGCATTCTGGTGTGGACTGCGACCTGACACTTAAATTCAATGGGATGCTAACTTCCATTTGTGTCTTAATTAGCGCACAAAGACACACGTCTTCACTTTTTCCTACTTCTATGTGGGGTTGAGGTGTTTAATCAGTCTTCTCTATACAGGCTGGTCCTGCACCTCCTCCCCAGTCAGACCCTTTCACCTCTGCTTTAGCCTCCCATACTATCTCTTCCTCTGAACTTCCAATCCCATCACTCCTTTGCCCACATATTGATGGTCTCTCCCAAGAGTGGATGTATGGGGGTGGCAAGTGGGGCGACCACCCCAGGCCCCGTGCCTAAGTGGGTCCCATGAGGTCTGCATGTCCCATTCAAGTGGTTTTGTCAAATTATATTCTCCAGTATATATATATTTGAGCTGCTTCTAAGAGGAACCCTTTTAAAATCCCTTTTCAAGGTTAAATTCCTTATGTACGTCTTTGAAAACATTCCATAGTCCACCTTCATCGCCCAAAAAGGGTTGCCAGCATAATCCCTTTCTAAAATAGATAGAGCCTATTAATCACTGAGTTGGATTCTGTTTTGACTTGAGAACAACTGATGGCTTGTCGCTTATGACTCATTCATGTCCAGAGAGCCTATCATCATTTCTTAGTCGAGTCTTTGGTTCAGTTTGCTACAGTAGGACTAGTTGAAACAGTGTGGGAAGCGTTTGGTAGTGGAAACACGCAGCAACATTTTATTACTGGTTTAGCCGTATTGCTGTCGATGCCATGAGTGGAAGAGATCGTGGCACACTTTAATCTCAATGTCAATGTCAATTTATTTATATAGCACATTTAAAACAATAGGAATGCTGTGGCCAAAGTGCTTTACAATAAAAGAACAAAAAAACATACAATTAACATAAATAGAAATAAAATAAATGAACATAAATAAAATAAATAATCAATAGAAGTACAGTAAGATTACATAATCACAATGAGGAAACCATCAGTATTACTGAAGGTCACAGAAAGCAAGTGAATAGAAACGAGTCTTTAATCTTGTTTTGAACAGTTCAGTTGTAGACGACTCCTTTATATGATGAGGTAAAGATTTCCACAGGCGAGGAGCAGCAGCTGCAAAAGCCCTGTCCCCCTTAGTTTTACACATGGTACTTGGGACAACAACAGACAACTGACCAGAAGATCTAAGCACTCTAGATGACTGGTGTAAAGCACTCAATTCAGATAAATAGGCAGGAGCAAGCCCATGTAAAGATTTAAAAACTAGCAACAAGATTTTAAAATCAATTCGAAAACTGACAGGCAGCCAGTGTAAAGAAGCCAATATTGGAGAAACAGAATCAGACTTTCTTGCCCCAACCAGAAAGTGAGCGGCAGCATTCTGGACCAGCTGTAACCTGCGTATCAAGGATTTGCTAATCCCAGAATACAGCGAGTTGCAGTAATCAAGGCGAGAAAGCATAAAAGCATGAGTAGCTTTCTCAAGATCTCTAGAAGATCTATATAATAGATTATATCGATATATTTGGATAAAGTCTGTGTGTTATCTTGCAAAAATTTTGCTGAATACTGTAATGAGAAAATCTGGTGCATGCTAACATTATTTTTATTTATGTTTATACAGTCCATACATGCCGGTAACAGCATTTGACATAACCAGCCCCGCTTGGGGTTAGTCAGCCCTATGCCCCGCACACCTCTAAGGCTGCCTCTGGTCTCTCCTCATCACGTGTCCATACCACCTCACCCTACTTTCCTGTCCTTTCTTAGATGTCTCTCCCACTTTTGTTCTACCTCCAATTGCCTCATTTCTTATTTTGTAACTCCACACATCCATCTCAACCTTCTCATATCTGCCACATCTAACTTCTTCTCCTGTGCCCCCTTCACTGCTCATGGCTCAGCTCCAAACATGACTGCTGGTCTTACCACTGTCTTTAAAAACCTGACCTGTATTCTTCCCCTTAATTCTTCAAACACACAAGACTCCTGATAGCTTCTTCCAATTGTTCCATACACATTGCCCTGTATGTGTTATCTCTGCATCTCATCTTCCATCTTGGACTTCCACTAATCCCAGATATTTAAACGTATCCACTACTTTTCAGTAGCTCTCCCTGCAGGCTAATGCCTGAATCCCAATCATCATTAAACCTCATAAATTCTGTCTTCTTCCTATTGATCTTCAGTCCTTTGTCTTCCTAAGCCTTTCTCCATTCTCCCAACTTCTCCTCATCCCCTTTTCTGGCACACTAACTAAAGAAAACCTTTGATGAGAACAGACCACTTGGTCCATAAGAGCTCTTCAAGTAAAATAGGGTTTGTTTGAAATCTGAAAAACAACAACATTTATTTGTATATCACGTTTTCATACAAATGATGTAGCTCAAAGGGCTTTACGGAATGAAGAAAGAGAAAAAATAAGACAAAATGTAAGAATAAAATTAGGCAGCACTAATTAACATAGAATAAAAGTAAGGCCAGGGCAGACAGAAAAAACAAAACAAAACTCCAGACGGCTGGAGAAAAAAAAAAATCTTCAGGGGTTCTGAGGCCACAAGACCACCCAACCCCCTCTAGGCATTCTACTTACCATAATGACCTCAACCAGTCCTCATGGTTCTCAGGCTTCACATGGAAGAATTTGATTATGAAGGTCATGTGGACCTCTGGCCTTCAATCCATCAATGTAGGGATAGCACGATGGTTTGATCAGGTGGTAGTGGCACAGATCGCCACCACAGAAAAACGGAAAAAGAACAGAAGAGAAAGTAGGGGTTAGTATGGATTGTGGAGCCATGATAAAAATGATCATTCAATGCATATACAGAATATCAGGGTTACACTAAAATGAAGCTACGAGAAAGCCATGTTAAAGTAATGGGTTTTCAGCAGTTTTTAAAATGCTCCACCGTATTAGCCTGGCGAATTTCTGTCGGTTACCTCTTCCAGATTTTAGGTGCATAACAGGAGAAGGCCGCTTCACCACTTCTTTTAAGTTTAGCTCTTGAAATTATAAGCAGACACTCGTTTGAAGATCTAAGGGTGCGATTTGGAGTGTAAGGAGAAAGGCATTCCGAGATATAGGATGGAGTGAGATTATTTAAGGATTTGTAAACCATAAGCAGAATTTTAAAGTCAATTCTAAATGGCACAGGTAACCAATGTAGTGACATCAGAATTGATGTGATATGCTCGGATTTAAGGTCCCAAACTGCTGCTGTCTACCAGATGAATGATCTTACTCCATGTATTGATTGTTCTCTATGCCATGAAATGATTTCTGACTCTAGTGTGAAATGCACCCTTTGCTCTTGTGACATCTCTGAGGAACTCGCCTACAAAGTAACAGCTGACAGCCTCCTGACAAAATCACTTCAAAATATGACACAGTTCTATCTTGATGCAGTGGAAGTGCTGCTGCCTTGCAGTACGTCGATCATGAGTTCATGTCCTGCATGGCGAGTGCTTTGAGGAGTGAGAACAAGCGCTATATAAATGTAAAGAGTTATTATTATTATCATTATCATGTCTTCATGTTCCATTAGCTTATATTGTAAGATCCAACTTTTCTTACTGTTTACGTATCGCAGCCCAGGAAGGAATTTCTCACTGCGTCTCAAAGTGCCACACATATGCAATTTATGGCTCCATTTAGATGTCTATCCATCCATTTCCTGCCCCAACTCTATACCATTACAGGGTCACAGGGCACCAGAGCCCATCCCGTCAGCAAACCCAACAGAGTGTAATTGCACCATGAGGTCAGTCACATAACGCCCACAGTGTCAGTTACGAGTTCCTGGTTACACAATTAGGGTGGTGGGAGTGTGGGCATTTCCTGGCTGGCATTGTGGATGTTTCATGAGCTACCTTCATGACCATAGCTGTTGCAGGCTGCAGTTAGACCCGTCTCCACAAACTAGGAATTAGCCCCTGTCCTTCACAAGACAATCTACTGTCGCAAGCCATTTCATTTAATCTGCAAGACTTTGAGGTGTGAGAGGGAACCAGTGGGTGTTTGAGGAAAACCGTGCAAAAAAACATGGCGTGGCCAGGCTGGGAAGTGAATCCAGCTGCCTAGAGGTGTGAAGTGGCACCATTTATAAACATTCGTCCATCCTTTATGTACTGTATATACAAGTCACAGCCCAACCATCAAACCCAAGATGAAGTCAGAGACCTCCGCAGTGATGACAGAAAGGAGGGTTTTGGAGGTGAAAAATCCATTGTGAGTGCCAGCAGCTTTCAGGAAGAGTCAGCTTATGGAGTTGGAGAAAATGAAGTGCTAAAGGTGATACCCGTGACTCAAAATGAGCAGTTTGAGGCAAAACCAGTGACGTGAATGTGCAGACAGGCAGATAAGAGCATGTAGAGCAGCGTGGCACTAGAGAACAGCTGAAGAAGGAGGGAGTGAATTCAGCTGATGAATAACACTTAAAGACCATCACAAAAAAACATTTAAAACCTCATTTCAGTGAGTTTCACATTTCACAAAATCAGTTTTAGGAGAAGCTTTGGAGGAAGCCAACATGGACACAGGGAGAACATGCAGACTTCAAACAAGATGTGAACCCTGCGTCTCCTTGGTGTGGGGCAGCAGCAGCAGCAGCAGCACCAGCACTGTGCCACCCCATACCGGCCCTGTCCTAGAAACCTTTTTTTAGCATTTGTTTTTTTTTTATCAATTAAATGATGCATAGTTTCAAAGATTTACAAATTATGAATTAATAAGAAAAGGAATAAAAAACGCAGTACTAACGGGGCTTTAAACTGTTTATTCTTACCAAACACAACACAAGCATTTATTGGTACTTCTACTCCTACTTTTTTAGATTTTCGTGGTGTTACAACCATGAACATGAATACATCCATCCATCCTTATCCGAGGTCGGGTCACGGGGGCAGCAGCTTGAGCAGAGATTCCCAGACTTCCCTCTCCCCGGCCACTTCTTCTAGCTCTTCCGGGAGAATCCCAAGGCATTCCCAGGCCAGCCGGGAGACATAGTCCCTCCAGCGTGTCCTGGGTCTTCCCCGGGGCCTCCACCTAGTTAGACGTGCCCGGAACACCTCACCAGGGAGGCGTCCAGGAGGCATCCTGATCAGATGCCCGAGCCACCTCATCTGACTCCTCTCGATGCGGAGGAGCAGTGGCTCTACTCTGAGCCCCTCCCGGATGACTGAGCTTCTCACCTTATCTTTAAGGGAGAGCCCAGACACCCTACGGAGAAAACTCATTTCAGCCGCTTGTATTCGCAATCTCGTTCTTTTGGTCACTACCCATAGCTCATGACCATAGGTGAGGGTAGGAACGTAGATCGACTGGTAAATTGAGAGCTTTGCCTTATGGCTCAGCTCCTTTTTCACCACAACAGACCGATGCAGAGCCCGCATCACTGATGAAAACATTAGCAATAATATATTAAAAAATGTGCAGTTTTAGCCTCTATATAAAAATATACTTTATGAAGACGTTCAACTTCTATACTCAAAATCTAAAACCCACTGAAAATACAAATTTAATGCATTCCTCAGTCTGCGACAACATTGAAAACTGTGAAACTAAGGGGTAGTGTTGACACTGAAGCATCACTGCGCCAATGAGGGGCTTACCGAACTTTTACTGCCAGCAATTTACCCATTTTGGGCCACTAGGGGAACTTAGTAGTAGCTCCCCACATTGTGCCCATATGGTATTTAATTGGATTTTCCCAAACCCACACTGCCCATGGTCTGCCCACAGAGGGCCACTGTATGCGTGTCTGTTATGGCCCCTTGTAGTAGCCCCTATATTTGGCCAGTGTGGGGGGTTTTCCTAAGCCCACACTGCCCATGGTCTGCCCACTGTGTACATGTTTGCTACAGCCCCTTGCAGTATCCCCCAGTTTAGGCCATTGCGATGGGATTTCCCAAACCCACACTGCCCGTTCTCTACCCATGGTGGGCCACTGTGTGTATGTTTGCTGCAGCCCCTTGTACTAGCCCCCACATTTGGCTAGCGTGGTGGGTTTTCCTAAGCCCACACTGCCCATGGTCTGCCCATGGTGGGCTGTTGTGTGTATATTTGCTACAGCCGCTTGTAGTAGCCCACACTTTAGGCCCGTGCAGTATTTAATTAGGTTTTCCTAAGCCCACACTGCCCATGGGGAGCTACTGTCATGGCCCCTTGTAGTAGCACCCACATTTGGCCAGTGCAGTGTTTCATTGGATTTTCCTAAACCAAAACTGCCCATGGTCTGCCCGTGAGGGGCCAAGTGTATGCATGTTTGTTACAGCCCCTTTTAGTATCCCCCACATTTGATCAGTGTGGTGGGTTTTCTTAAGCCCACACTGCCCATGGTCTGTGTGTACGTTTGCTGCAGCCCCTTGTAGAAGACCCCACATAGGGCGAGTACAGTACTTAATTCGATTTTCTCAAGCCCACACGGCCCATGGTCTGCCCATGGTGGGCCGTTGTGTGCATGTTTGCTACTGCTGCTTGTAGTAGCCCACACTTTCGGCCTGTGTAGTATTTCATTGGGTTTTCCCAAGCACACAACGTCCATGGTCTGCCCATGGGGAGCTACTGAGTGCATGTTTGCTACAGCCCCTTGTAGTAGCCCCCACATAGGGCCAGTGCAGTATTTAATTGGATTTTCCTAAGCCCATGGTCTGCCCATGAGGGGCCAAGTGTATGCATGTTTATGATGGCCCCTTTTAGCATCCCCGACATTTGACCAGTGTGGTGGGTTTTCCTAAGCACACAATGCCCATGGTCTGCACACGGTAGGCTGCTGACTGCACATTTGTATGGTTTCTGAAAACATGCTTTCACTTTGTCATTATCCGTTATTATGTGTCGACTGAGGAGCAAAAATGGCAATGCATCCATTTAAAAATAAACCTACAACACAATAAAGTGTGAGGCAGCTGAAGAGATCTGAACACTTTCTGTATAATAGCCGATATAAAGGAAATATGTAAATAATAAGGCAAGCTTGATGTCAGAAAACAGGTAGGGATCATTAAGAATTCATATTCATTCTTACAATGTCAAAACTCAACGGAGAAACCAAAACCACCAAAGTGTTTCCTTGGTTCATTTGTCTAAACACACGAGGAGCCTCCCTGTCTGCAAACATCCGCCACAGACACGACTTCCAACCTGATAATAAAAAGTGTGTGCGTTACTTGCCCAATTTTTTTCTTTTGTGTGTGCCTGTGCCTCTGTGCTCCATCTGAAGTGTATTAGTTGGCAGTGCCAATACTGCTGATAATTGACCTTTACAGTACGTTTCAACACATGCATTATCTGCAGTTTGTGAACCCAATGTGCATTTGGCTTTAAACTTGAACAAATTTTAAATCCCACCAGAAGGTAAAGCTGCTTTCTCTTGCAGGTCCCAAGATGAGTTATAAAATGCCAACAGCAAAAGATGGTAGAGTGAATCAGAAACCTGTGTGACGTATGCAAACGGCTGCGAGCTGGCAGAGGAGTTCACACAGCGGTGAGGGTAACATTGCGTGCCTCAGGACTACACGGGGCAGCCCTCGTTGTACGTGTTCGTGTCACATGTCACATAACGTGTCAAAAAAGAACCAAACTGAGATGAAGGGTCAGGGCCTCACCAGAAGCCCCCATTTATTTTTGTTGTGAAAGAAGTTTGTGAGCACTGCTGTGCCAAGTAGCTCACACATGGCTGGCTGTTTACTTACTGAGAAGAAGGCAAAAAAAAGAAAGCTGACCTTTGTGCCTTCTGGGCATCCTGAGTCACTGTTTACCAGATGACACTTAGTCACCATGCAGCAATGTGGGCACACAATTTGTCAGAGTGCTGGCCTGCAGGCTATGCCGTAGACTCTGCCATTGCATTTACTGTATTAGGCCATGCTGGTGCCCTCCCATTGAGTCAGTGTTGGATGTTGTGGATTTTAGTCGAGTTTCGTCTTCATGTTATTCGTCACATGATTGCGAGGGTACTCCGCCATGTTAGGGCTATTATACGATTGTTGGTTTCAGTAGTGCTTTGGTGCTCCTTGCCTTCTGATTGGTCAGTTTCCTTGGCTTCACGGGTCAATCCAGGGTTCAGTCCAATTACCTCCGAGTTAAATATAGCTGTGCCACTGAAATCCAGTATCCCCTTGGCGGATAATCTCTCTCTTTGTGTTACAGTTAGTGGCTGAGATTGGGTATTAAGGGTTATGCTTCAGGTTTTTGATTTTTGTTCTGTTGAATTCTGTTTTTGAATTCTCATGTTAACGTCTCCCAGTGTTGGTCAGTCAGTCATTTTCTAACCCGCTTATTCTTGGACAGGGTCACGGGGGTTGCCAGAGCCTATCCCAGCACACATTGGGCGCAAGGCAGGAACAGACCCAGGACAGGGCGCCAGTCCATTACGGGGCAAACACACTCACACACACACACACACGCAAGGGCCAATCACCAATCAATCTAACCTGGCTGCCTTTGGATGGACTGTGGGAGAAAACCCACACAGACAGATCGTGAGCAGCCCCGAGATGATTAACGTGGTGAATAAAATCACTTGATTAGCTGAAAAACATGAGTAAGAGGGTTAGCAGTGACAATGCAGCATCCTCTTAATGAAATTGCTGCATTAAAAGAGTCGATGCAATGCAAAAAGAAAAAAATCAATAAATATGCAACAGTATCAAATTATAAAATATGACTTTCCAATAAACATGTAGCAGTGAAAACAAGTAAGACTCCATCAGCTGAACTATCATAGTAAATTCATTGGTAGTGCTGGTGTTTACATAATGGAGACTCAGCCTCGGGTCAAGCAGATGGCTGTATGTTCATTCACAGTTCAATGGCTTGTGAGAGAAAACATAATTTGCAAGTCTGCAGGTGGAGCATCAATTGCCATATCACTTGTGCCAATTGGTTCCTTATAATCAAACAAAGGAGTGATGTCACATGTGCGCCCAGATATCGGAGCCACTGTAGGGCTAGCTGTGCTACCCATCTAAGATGGGTTGAAATCTAAATAATCCACGTAGACCTCTGCATTATTGTGTGCATTGCACCACACAATGCACATGTCTCTATCATATACCGTTTGGTATGGGATTCGTAAAAGCAGTGTTAATGTTTGTGAAACGCCATTTGTTGGAATGATATGTGTAATTAATTTGTCTCTGTTATATGCCATTTGGGATGGGATTCATAAAAGCATTCTTAATGTTTGTGATACGCCATCTGTTGGAATGATAAGTGTAATTCATTTGTCTCTGTTTTATACCGTTTGGTATGGGATTCGTAAAAGCAGTGTTAATGTTTGTGATACGCCATCTGTTGGAATGATAAGTGTAATTAATTTGTCTCTGTTTTATGCCATTTGGTATGGGATTCGTAAAAGCAGTGTTAATATTTGTGAAGCGCCATCTGATGGAATGACAGACAGACACTTATTCTTTTATTAAGTTGGATGAGCACCTAAACTTATTTTCCTAATTAACTTAAAATTCATGTGTGATAAGTAGGGCCACTGTTTAAATTTGAAAGAGAAATTATATATATATATATATATATATATATATATATATATATATATATATATATATATATATATATTATATATATATATACACACTGTTGTGGGGAACAGCCCAGACACAGACAGGTAGACGAGATGGTTTCACCACACACACGTTTATTTACATTCATCTTAGTGCTCAATCCCCAGTGCCGCAGCACCAATCACCCCTTAAGTCCTGGCCACAACACAATGCCTTCTCCAAGTCTCTGGTCCACCTCCACTCCTCTTCACCAAGCTTTGTCCTCCTCCACCCGACTCTTGCCCATGGCTGGAGGGAGGCGGCCCCTTTTATACACCCCGGATGGACTCCAGGTGCCTCCTAAGGGCTTCTGTAGCCGCACCCCTGTGTGTTGGAAGCTCTGTCGGTGTATCCGGAAGTCCTCCGGGTGTCCCCAATACTCTTCTCCACAGCACTTCTGGGTGTGGCGGAAGTACTGAGGTCCAGGGCTCCCAAGGCATCGGGGCGCCCCCTGGCAGTGACCACGGGCCCCTACAGGGTTGAGCTTCCAAGCTCTGTACCCGTGGCCCCCACAGCAACCAGGGAGGACACCCCCTCGTGTTCTGGGGGAGGCACAAGCCCTCCTCCGGTCCTCCTGGGCATCCCGGCTGGGCATAAACCCCCACCGGGTACCACACTGTATATATATATTGTGGCAGACAGCCAGGACCTTTGCCCATGGGAGAACCAGGGGAGCAACCATGGCCAGAGTGTTACCTTTCCTGGAGCGCTAGATGGCAGCCCCCCTGGGTTGCCTAGGACTTCCTTAGGACATTATGGGAGTTGGAGTTTGGTAGAGCCCTGTTGGGGTCCGTGGGTGCCGCCAGGGGGTGCTGTAACAACTACTGAGCCCTCATGAACAGTTCTTCCACCACACCGGGAAGTGCTGCCCGAAGTAGTACATCAAACACATAGAGCACCAAAGGGGGCCTTATATAAGGGGCCAGCAGACGGTGAGCCAGAGTCGGGAGGAGGGAGACGAAGCTAGCCAGGAGGAGTGGAGGAGAAAAAGAAAAGAGAAAGAAGAAGAAAAGAAAATAATTGTGTTGTGTATTGTGCTTGTGCTTGGGACTGTGTTGTTGTTGCTGTGTTGAAACGTCTTCTCCGTTTGCCACTAGGGAAAAAAAAATAAAAAGCCCTTTGTGCTTTGCAGTTGTGCCTCTGTGTCTGTCCCAACTATAGAGGTCCACAATATATATATATATATAGGTACATACTGTATATATGTATGTATGTATGCAATTTTTTTTGTTTGATATGGGAGCCCCTTTTTGTAGACCCTGGTTATGCAGATTTGCACCATGTGGACCCTGGTAAATCCGCCAATTGAAAAGTAAAGAAGTGCCCTGCCCTAAACACATGCTTATCTTGCTTAATGGTTAATCCAGCCCTCCTGGCAGTGCCCATCAAACTCATTGTTCAGAAGATGTGCAGCAGCAGCAGTGCCAACCACTGAGCCACCATTCCTCTCAGGCTCACGCAGCAGTAACTAAAGTTTTTCAGGCTACAGTGTAGAAGTTCTCACCAAAGTTGTGTGTAGTTTATCTAAACAGGTGATTATCCTAATGTGTCACTGCAGTATCACACATAAGAATATTAATGAACAAATATTACAAAAGCACACATTCATTTATTGTCAGTATGTCACGGGTTTACCTTTGGGGTTTCACCGCAGGTTCAAATATTGACTAAAGTGCAGAAGGGCAGCTTAGCAAATACAACCTGTTATCAATTTTAATACGCAGTTGCTTTCCTTTCATTAAATGTACAACCTCCAAGGCATTGATTTACATGTTCCTTTTTGTAACAAGATGCACGTGACCTTCCTGCCCCGGAATTTAGAAGTGCATAATTCTGCCAATAACGCGGTGCCTCTGAGCATCGGAAACGAAACATGTCTGCACATAAAGTTCTGCAGTTAATTCAATCTGCATATTACCAAAATTGTTAACTTTAGCGTAGCACAAAGAGATACCTGCGGGCTTCGAGGGGCACATGAAAAAGGAGCCTTTGAGGTTTGCTGACTGACGAGTGGAAACGGAGCACCATCTGCTTTGGAAAATGCACTGTTATTTTGAGATTGTACACGTCACATGGTATTTTTACATTTTATTGAAAAATATGGTTTAAAAGGGAGAGATTCTTTCAAGAACGTAAAATAATTTAACAAATGAGAGGAGACCATTCAGTCCATCAAGCTGGTTTATTTAGCTAATAGTTAAGCTAATGGTTATCAAGGTTTCTACTTCACCTCCTTGTCTTGGTAGTTTGTCCCACAACTCCTTGCATAAAGAAGTGTTTCCTGTCTTCAGACTTTAATTCACTTCTTCTTAATGTGAATTGGTGTCCTCAAGTACGTGATTAACCCTTAAGCTGAAAGAATGTGGCTGGATCTACTTTATCAGTGCCTTTGAGGATTTTAAATATCTGGATGAGGTCCCCACACTGTCTGTTCTGCTTGAGACTAAACAGGGTTAAGTCTCTGAGTCTGTCACAGTAGGACATGTCCTTAAGTCCTGGCATGCTCCTGGTTGCTCTCCTCTGAACGGCTTCAAGTGCTGCTATGTCTTTATTTGTATTGTGGTCATCAGAACTGCACACCATACTCCAGATGTGGTCTCATTAGTGCAATAAATGGTTTGAGCATAACATCCCTTGACTTAAATTCAACAGTCTTTATGATATAACCTAACACTTTATTTGCCTTTTAAATTGCCTCTCTGCATTGCTTAGACAATGAAAATGTGTCAGCATAAACCCCTTAATCCTTCTCTCTTTTCTTCCTCTGCTGACCAGCAGAAGAACCCACTGCCCAATAAAGTCATTTCCAGTTCCATTCACAAGATCCCTCCTCTTCCTGTTTTTCAGCTATATATATATCCGCCATATCTCATTTTCTGTCAGTTGTTTTGGACTTCTGTCTCTAAAGACCATGGCCTTAACCCTAATAACTTTTCAAAAATACTGGGACGGTTTCTCCAAACCTTTATGTTTGTGTTTGCCTCTCATTTACAGTGGTGTAGTTGGCAGGACCATTCTCACAGTGTCCTCACAGGTGGTGCAGTGGTAGTGCTGCTGTTTTGCTGTAAGGAGACTGTGAAAGATTGTGGGTTCGCTTCCCGGTTCCTCCCTGTGTGGATAGCACTTTGAGTACTGAGAAAAGAGCTATATAAATGTAATGAATTACTATTATTATTATTGTTTGTGATGTCGGAAGAGCAGGACCTGAATTCTATCCATTTTACCTCAGAAATATCATTGGAGGCATTGATATCTCACAGCCTTTCTGCAGGGCTTGACCTCTGTAGGATCTCAGCTTGTAAAATGACATCTGGCTTCCAGGTTTGGGTGGTTTTAGAGCTTGGGGACAAGAAGGGGCAAGCTTGATGGGAACAGAAATGACGTCACTCTGTGTTGGATGGGACATCTGACTGCCTGCAGATGGAAATGAAAATTTTAATGCAGAATCAGTGCAACTCTTCTTTCCTTCCTCCTCATGTTGTTTCAGTCAATACCCCGTTAGGCACTCACCAGCTTCATATGTGTGAACCAGCTATTGATATCTTGTAATGCCCTTGCAATATAATTCAGGCTGAACAAGGTAAAGGGTTGGGGCACCAGCTTAGTGAACCTCATTTAATAAGTACGCCTATTCAATATAATGATAACAAAACCAGACAAACAAAAAGTTGATACTGGAGCAAGACTCCTCTTCTGCTGGAGTTTGTATTTGCAGATTGAGGAGCTTTTGCGACATCAGAGGAAATAACACTAGAGTTGATCCGGCTGATCATCATGTTCTCTGAAAGTAAAAGGGGAGAAGGAGTTAGAGACAGTGAGTTCTCTTCACTTCTCTCTAGTCGCACAGAAGGAAACTACTAGTGAAGATGGTGGGTATCCTCTTGAAGTCTGTAAAACACTGCTGGCTCTACATCTGTACCTAACACTGCATGTAGCTGATCCCAATTATCCATGAATCTCTCCAAGCGAAATTGAACATAATCACCTGATGCTCCATTCTCAACTTCATTAGCTAATGACCGTAAGTCAGTAGTGAGAACTTGTAAAGCATTCAGCATCAGTTAAAAATTATTTTCTTTTTCTTTTCTTTTTCGTTTTTTTCTTTTTCTAGCTATCATTATCCAACAAGAAAGCCAGCTAGTATTTCTCCTCCTCCAAGCAAGGCCAAGGTAGTGGAGTTCACAACTGACCAATAGTGCTTTAGATAAAGGTTGGGACTGCCCACCTCATTAGCATAGAGGTGAAGAAACCATAAATAAAGAAATCTGCAAATAAATGAATTTATAAATCTTTAGAGTGAATAAATAAATAAATCTTATTTAATCATTTATTCTACAGATTTCTTTATTTATTTTCTAGTTATGGCAAGGATTTATTTCTATCAACAATTTATTTGTTTCCTTTTCTATTTATGCTAAAGATGCATGTATGTGTTTAGTTATTTATTCACTTTTTCGTCCTCCATAGAATCGCACGTGTCCGACACTCGATACATGTCATGATCTGGAATGAGTTTGGGTCCTCAACAGGCGCCAGTGTTTATTTCCAGGGTTGCTAGGGGCGTGGCCTCTGAGGTCGGGACCTATGAGTAATCGACGTGACGGGATAAAAGGACGGCTTTGATCTGCAGATACCAAATATCTGAAGTATTCAGAGTTTAGCCTTGTGCTTTTCTCTCGCATGTACTTTTGGTTTTGACCCTATTGTTCTCTCGACCACAAGGTTTTGATTTTGTTTCGCTTTATATTTTTTCTTTGCTTTGTTTTGCTTTTTATGCGCATCTCCTGGTTTTTGCCCAAAGGTTTATCTGCCAGTTTGCTGACAGAACAATACATTGCTCCACCACACTACCACTTAACTTCAGTTTTTTAATTCCTTACTTATGCAATTCCACATTTTCAAATGAAGCTGGAAACACAAGAATGCACATTCTATGTTTGTAGATGAGTTCCTTGCAGTGTCAATATGCCTCTGTGTTTCTTGGTCGTCTCGATTCCTGGTAGAGTGGCAGTCCTCGTGTCTCTTCTTCTCGTATTTCAGGTTATGTGTCTTTTTGCACAAAGGTTGCTCAATCTATTTTCATCGTTAAATTGACATGTACACAGCACATGGGGTGCAGCTTCAGTTTTTTCCTTTATTTTTTTATTTTTATTACTGTGAAGAGTCCCTAGTTGGGTAATGAAGTTCTGAAAAAAAATGAAGGCAGAGTGGGTTAGACATCCTTCCCCGGGCTATGTTCAGTAAATGGCAGTTGGGAAGATTTGCATTTTGTGTCGAAGCAAACTGTGGTCCTAGGAGAATAGTATGGCAGATGGCAATAAGCAGCTAGGGCACTGTAATTAGAGCAAATTAATTCAGTTGCATACAGCCGGGTACAGAATTGCTTAATCATCATAATGCAATCTCTAATATCAAGAGTTATGAAAAGAAGACCCTTTTATTGCACCGCAAGAAGTGTAAAGTGTGGATGTGTGTAGAGTGTTGTCACATTTATGGAAGTCTAGATTTCCTCCACATCCCAAGTTAGGTTAGTTGGTGAGTTGAAAATGCGTGGGTGAGTGGGCATTGTGATGGATTGCCACCCCATTTGGGTTTGGTTCCTGCTTTGCTCCATGATGTTACCCAAGTAGGTTACAATTAAGTGAATTAGATAAATCTAAAGTATTTATTGGCAGATAAAGTTTGAAATTCTAGAGAATTCCCAAAGTGTAAAAGAAGCATCTTTCCAGGTCTTTACATATTTTGTTAGTCATTCTATAAAATGTTTTTGGTATACTATGTTAATCCCGTGGGGAAATTGTCTTTTTGCATGACCTTTGGCTGTTCAGAGTGTAGGGTCGGCATTTCTGTGGCACCTCTGGAGCAATTTTCAGTTTAAGAACCTTGCTCAGGGGCCCAACAGAGTAGGATCCCTTCTGGCCGTAATGGGATTTGAACTGGCAACCTTTCAGATACCAGCACAGACCCTTAGCCACAGAGCCACCACTCTCTACAGATGTTCTATGAAATGAGAACATACATTTTAGCAAGTGTTAAAGGGAAGCATCACCCATTTTGATACTTGGTCTCCTTATAACACTTCATAACTTTATAGGGTCAATATTGTTACATGCACAGAAAGTCCAAATCGACATGTCACTAATCTTCAACACCACAGTCATTTATATATTTGGCCAGCTTATGACATTCATGACACAAATAGTTCAATTTCTTTTGGTTTTCCTATTGGAGCGCAGGCAGGTCAAGTGGCTTGCTCATGATCACACAATGTCAGTAGTGGGATTTGAACACACAAACCCAAATGAGTTGAGGTCCAAAGCCTTAACCACTACACCACACTGCCTGCCATGCCTGCTGTGCAGTGGGTAGAACTGACTTACTTCAATCTCCCGCATTCCTTATCTCAGATATTCAGAATATTCATTATAACAATTGAGGATTGAACACGCCATTCAGTGTAACTATGCTCCTCAGTACTATGAGTATAACACAGAGATATTCACTGATATGGCTTTCTAAATATGACTACATAACCTCAGCATTTCTCCTGCCCTGTAAAATCCAAAGATAACATCTTTTTATTGGTGAGTTGGCTCCCTGGCGTCAGCTTATTTATACAGTCTTCTTCTTCTTTCAGCTGCTCCTGTTAGGGGTTGCCACAGCAGATCATCTTCTTCCATATCTTTCTGTCCTCTGCATCTTGCTCTGTTACACCCATCACCTGCATGTCCTCTCTCACCACATCCATAAACCTCCTCTTAGGCCTTCCTCTTTTCCTCTTCACTGGCAGCTCTGTCCTTAGCATCCTTCTCCCAATATACCCAGCATCTCTCCTCTACACATGTCCAAACCAATGCAATCTCGCCTCTCTGACTTTGTCTCCAAACCGTCCAACTTGAGCTGACCCTCTAATGTACTCACTTCTAATCCTATCCATCCTCGTCACACCCAGTGCAAATCTTAGCATCTTTAACTCTGCTACCTCCAGCTCTGTCTCCTGCTTTCTGGTCAGTGCCACCATCTCCAACCCATATAACATAGCTGGTATTACTAGCATCCTGTAGACCTTCCCTTTCACTCGTGCTGATACACGTCTGTCACAAATTACTCCTGACACTCTTGTCCACCCATTCCACCCTGCCTGCACATCTCTTTTTCACCTCTCTTCCACAATCCCCATTACTCTGTACTGTTGATCCCAAGTATTTAAACTCATCTACCTTCGCCAACTCTACTCCCTGCATCCTCACCATTCCACTGACCTCCCTCTCATTTACACACATGTATTCTGTCTTGTTCCTACTGACCTTCATTCCTCTCCTCTCTAGAGCATATCTCCACCTCTCCAGGGTCTCCTCAACCTGCTCCCTACTATCTCTACAGATCACAATGTCATCAGCAAACATCATAGTCCATCATAGACTCCTGTCTAATCTGGTCTGTCAACCTGTCCATCACCATTGCAAATAAGAAAGGGCTCAGAGCTGATCCCCGATGTAATCCCACCTCCAACTTGAATGCATCTGTCACACCTACCGCAGACTTCACCACTGTCACACTTCCCTCGTACATATCCTGTACAACTCTTATGTACTTCTCTGCCACTTCCGACTTCCTCATACAATACCACAACTCCTCTCGAGGCACCCTGTCATATGCTTTCTTCAGGTCCACAAAGACGCAACGCAACTCCTTCTGGTCTTCTCTAAACTTCTCCATCAACACCCTCAGAGCAAACATTGCATCTGTGGTGCTCTTTCTTGGCATGAAACCATACTGCTGCTCACTAATCATCACCTCACTTCTTAATCTAGCTTCCACTACTCTTTCCCATAACTTCATGCTGTGGCTCATCAATTTTATCCCCCTGTAGTTATTACAGTCCTGCACATCCCCCTTATTCTTAAATATTGGCACCAGTACACTTCTTCTCCACTCCTCAGGCATCCTCTCATTTTCCATGATTCCATCAAACAATCTGGTTAAAAAGTCCACTGCCATCTCTCCTAAACACTTCCATGCTTCCGCAGGCATGTCATCTAGACCAACAGCTTTTCCATTCTTCATCCTCTTCATAGCTGTCCTTACTTCCTCATTGCTAATCCGTGGCACTTCCTGATTCACTATCTCCACATCATCCAACCTCTTCTATCTCTCGTTCTCTTCATTCATCAGCCTCTCAAAGTACTCTTTCCAACTGCTCAACGCACTCTCCTCGCTTGTGAGTATGTTTCCATCTTTATCCTTTATCACCCTAACCTGCTGCACATCTTTCCCGGTTCGGTCCCTCTGTCTAGCCAGTCAGTACAGGTCCTTTTCTCCCTCCTTAGTGTCCAACGTCTCATACAACTCATCATACACCTTTTCTTTAGCATTCGCCACCTCTCTCTTCACCTTGCGCCTTATCTCCTTGTACTCTTGTCTACTTTCTGCATCTCTCTAACTATCCCACTTCTTCTTTGCCATCCTCTTCCTCTGTATACTCTCCTGTACTTCCCTATTCCACCACCAGGTTTCCTTTTCCTCCTTCCTCTGTCCAGATGTCACACCAAGCACCCTTCTTGCTGTCACCCTTACTACATCTGCTGTAGTTTCCCAGCTGTCTGGTAACTCTTCACTGCCACCCAGTGCCTGTCTCACCTCCTCCCTAAACTCAACCTTGCAGTCTTCCTTTTTCAACTTCCACCATTTGATCCTTGGCTCTGCCTTCACTCTCTTCCTCTTCTTGATCTCCAATGTCATCCTACAGACCACCATCCTATGCTGCTTAACTACACTTTCCCCTGCCATCACTTTGCAGTCTTCAATCTCCTTCAGATTGAGTCTTCTGCATAGGATGTAATCTATCTGTGTGCATCTTCCTCCACTCTTGTACGTCACCCTATGTTCCTCCTTCTTCTTAAAATACGTATTCACCACAGCCATGTCCATCCTTTTGGCAAAATCCACTATCATCTGATCTTCATTCCTCTCCTTGACACCATACCTACCCATCACCTCCTCGTCTCCACTGTTCCCTTCACCAACATCCCCATTGAAATCCGCTCCAATCACCACTTTCTGTCCCTTGAATACACTGTTCATCACTTCATCCAACTCACTCTAAAAATCTTCTTTCTCACCCATTGCACACCCAATTTGTGGGGCATATGCACCAACAACATTCATCACCACACCTCCAATTTCCAGCTTCATAATCATTACTCTGCCTGACACTCTTTTCACCTCCAAAACACTCTTGACATACTGTTCCTTCAGAATAACTCCTACCCCATTTCTCCTCACATCCACACCATGATAGAACAATTTGAATCCACTTCTGATCCACCTGGTCTTACTCCCCTTCCATTTAGTCTCTTGCACGCACAATATATCAACCTTCCTTCTCTCCATCATATCTGGTAACTCTCTCCCCTTACCAGTCATACTGCCAACATTCAAAGTTCCTACCCTCAGTTCCACTCTCTTCACTTTCCTCCTCTCATCCTAGTCCCCCCCCCCCCCCCCCCCCCCTTCTTATCCTTCTTCTTCGGCCAACAGTAGCCCAATTTCCACCAGCACCCTGTCGGCTAACAGTATTGGTGGTGGCCATTGTCAATACGGGGCTCGACCGATCCGGTATGGAAATTTGTATTGTTGTCCGCATATTGATTTGGTAAAATTTTACACCGGATGCCCTTCCTGACGTAACCCTCCCCATTTATCCGGGCTTGGGACCGGCACAAAGAAACACACTGGTTTGTGCATCTCCTGTGGCACAGTAGATGTTTAATTTTTGTTTAAATACTTACAAGGACCACTTACCTTCAGGACATGAAGGTGGTGGTGATGAGAGCTCTGGTGCAGGAAATGGCATGACAGTTGTGCGGATGCTCACATCCAAGGAGCTGCGGAGGTGAGAGGTGGCTTATGAAAGAACTCTTCTGAGCCTGGAAGTGAGAAGGCATCCTGACGCAAGGTGCCAAGCTACGAGAGAGAGAATAAAAGTCATTTTAGCATGGGGCAAAGGGCCCATAGAGAGGGGAAATTACTTACCGGAGAACAGTTGAAGTTGGAGTGTCCATTGCAGTCCATATGCATGAGTGTGGGTGTGGATTTAATGGGGTAATGATTCCAGATATCATAAAGCTTCAGTTTGGACCCTAGTCATGATTGTTGACAGCTGATTCAAACTCGACAAACAGATCAATACTGTGGTTAAGCTTCTTCCAGCTGAGCATTTTAGCAAAGGTAAAGACTTTTCCTTCTTTTGGCGATCTTAAAAAGGCCATCTATGCTTTAATGACATCTTGTTTGAACTACTGCCATTCTTTATGTCTATTCTTTGATTAGACCTTGTTATGACGCCTACAACTATTCTAAAATGCTTAATGATCGACTCTCGTAAGCGTGACCAAAATTTCACCAATACTGACCTCCCTCCATTGCCTTCCGGAGTTTCTGAATCAATTTTAAAATTCTATGACTTGTTTGAATGTTTGAATGGAACAGCCCTGTCTTACCTCTCGGAACTTCTTCACTCGTGTGTGCGGACAAGAACACTGCGGACTACTAGCCAGATAATCTTAGCTCTGCCGAGGTCAAGGTTGAAGCAAAGGAGCGACCAGGCTTTTGCAGTGCTTGCTCCTTTTCTTTGGAATGGCTTACCTTATTATATTAGGTCTGCCCCAAACATTAGCCATTTTTAGGTCATCATTAAAGTCTTATCTCTCCTTGCTGGCATTTGACCCTACAAGAGGTTGACATTATGTTTGTGTATGTTGATTCATGTGCTTTCATAATTATAAATATGTATGGATTTTGAGTTTATTTTCTATGTGATGGTTGGTTATGATATGCAGTTCTATGATGTATATATATTATAACCTGTAGGATGCACCAGGCCATCTTAACGCATGGGCACGCTGGGCAGTTGCCCGGTGGTCCATGAGCATAGGGGCCCCGTGCTAATCTATGTATGTTGTGACTTGCTGAGTGGTTCTGTAGGTACGGGCCCCAATTCACTGCTTTACCCAGGGCCCTATAATGCTGTTAAGATGGCCCTGGGATGCGCCAGTGAGCTCCCATACCCTCCAATATACCAACACCAACACCAGTAAGTATCAGTTTAAATAATGATTTTTTCTTTTTTTTTTAAATATACCACACTAGCACAATCTTATTTTCTCTGACATTTTTTCCTCTCTTCCTCTCCTTTTACTCTTCCAGGCAAGCTTTGTCCACATCCACCCAACACTGGCTCGCCTGATTGAAGTTAGGTGGCTCTTTTCTGCCAAACCCAGGGGGCATGACCCCACTAAAGGTAGGAGATACTTCCGGATCAGGCGGCTGTACCTTGAAGTGGGGATGATTTGTCCCTGCAGCTCCCCCTGGTGGCACCCATGGAACATCTCAGGGCTGTGCTATTGGACTATAATTCCCAGCCTGCACCATCTCGGCCAAAATGCATGGGTACTCATTTTTGCTTGGCACCCTCCCCCACAATAACCTGTCATCTATGGGGGGAGAGCGAAAGCTTTAGATTCGTCAAAATGTTTCGATCTCCAGTTTTTGATGGATCGTGACACTTTAGGGTCCCCTGATACCAAAAACATTGATATCTTGATGATGGGTGTGTGTGTCTGTGTGTCACAGTTTCTTGAGTTTAGAGCTAAACGGCTTAATGGAAAAATACCAAACTCAAAACTTAAGCCTGTTATGAGATGACGATGTGCTGATTAGTTTTTGAGCCAAATTGTGCAAAAGAAAGAGGCCCTCTAGAGGAAACCTCACATACTGTAATTCTGCAATTAGTTATGAATTCTTCTCATCAATTGCTGTCGTAATTACCTGTTTTATAATCAGAAAGATCAGCATCTGAGCAGTAAATAATTATTGAAATGTTGTAGAATAGTTTGGGTAACTTTGTTTCTAGGGCTCAAATCCTACTGACGCTCAGGTCTGAATTTTTTTTTGCTAGAGCAGATAGATTAGATGTACTGTAACTTATGGTAATAGATGTTGAAGTGTGTGTTTTATTTCTGTCATTTGGCACCAATCTTTAATTTATGTCATCCTTTTATGCTCACAAAATGGCTTCTTGCCTCGATGCAAATGCTATTTCGTCTTTTCTTTTTTGTTTAGCCAATTTAGATTTTTGTTGGCAAAAGTAAAAGAATCAAAGTTGTAATCTATATATATAAAAGTCAATGTGTGTATGTATGTATGATCCAGCATCATTTCCGAACGGCATGAAACTCGGAACACATGTTTCTCATCGGTTGACTAAAAATACTGCAGGGTGAAATCAACTCTAACCCACCCCTTTCTGGGTAGGGTGGGGGGTGATCTTGTATGCCTGTTATCATCCAGTTGACACTCGGAACGACCACCAGAGGGCGAACTGGAGGTGACTGCCAGCATTCGCTATGTTTGAGCACCACCGTGCACATGTTACTCTTCAAATTAAATTGAATTGGCTGGTTCCGAGCATCAACTAGATGATAAGATACATACAAGACCGCAAGACAAGCACATTAGTGAGTCTTCATTGTTAAATTATTTTTATTTTTAAAGTTGTGTTTTTTTTAATTATATTTTTCTCAAACAATTAAAAAAAAAAAACACTTTATTTTCCTCCCGGGCAACGCTGGGTATTTCAGCAAGTAATGAATGATGGATCTGATATGCAAAGTGGCAGTGCTGTCCCATTCTCGCCCAGCAGCTTAGGGGCATCACCGTTTTTTTGTAAAGGGCACGGGTGAAATGTGTGCTGCTCGTTAGTACCAATCAGGCCGACTTGCAGAACCATGAAATTTGATCTCTAAACTTTACAGTGAGTGGCCGCCACATTCCTGGCAATGTTACGAACAACAGGAGACAGAGTGGAAGGGGGGCTTGTTGTTCACACTGTCATTTAGGTGCTTGTGAAATGGGAGCTCTGTCGTTTTCTATAAAACCGTTCATGTGTGAAATGATGCTGCTGATAGGCAACTTTAAAAATTCTGGTAAAATTACACCAACTCTCCAGGGAGATCCTCCTTCATCTCTATCTGCTAACATGACTGATGTGTAATAAGCTAACGTTCTATATAAATAATACCTCGCAGGCACAATGTTTATAAGCAGATGTTGCTACCTTGTGCTGAGAACCTAGCACTGCTCATTTTTCATCTGGCCTGGCCTTTTGATAAGAATTCAGTCATTTTGTCTTTTATGTTACATATTTGTATTACTCTCATGTGAAAATGTAAGTACATCCCATTAACATAAGTGGACATATCAAAATTTGGTCTGCATTCTAATATAGATAAAGGTGATATACTGTAATATAACAAACATCTGTACTGTATTGGACTCCTGTCTGAAAAGACGTCATTGTTATCTTTGTAAAGAGATCACTTTTTTCCATTTATCTTTATTTATGTGGGGTCAAGGTTGTGCCTCAAACCTTTTTTGTGTTTGTATTCTTGTCTTACATGCTGTCTAGTCCGTATTCACCAAAAGTCAAACAGTCATATTGTTACGTTTCCTTCCCTGGCTGGAGTTCAGGTCTTAGGTTTATGTCCTTTTTGTCCATTTTTGATTTTTTTGTTAACATTAATATTGTTTGTGCATCTGTGGATCACCCTCCTGACTCATCCTGGATAAGCAGCCCCACCACGGGACAAGTAGGGGGTACTGTTGCTAATGGCATCAGCTTGGGGTACCGCAGGGATGTGTGCTGACCCCACTCCTTTACTCCCTCTTCACAGACAACTGCAAACCTATATATGATACTAACATCATAATAACGTTTGCAGACGACACCACAGTGATAGGCCTGATCTCCAATAATGTCAAAGCTGCCTATAAGAGAAGAGGTCAAGAATCTGGAGAGTTGGAGCTAGAACAACAACCTTTCACTCAATTCCAAGAAAACAAAGGAACTGATTCTGGACTTCAGGAAACTGAACTACAGTGGTCATCATCCCATAAGCTTTAATGGTGAGAGGGTGGAGACAGTGCAGAGTTTCAGATTCATGGGAGTCCACATCAGCCAGGACCTGACATGGACAACAAACACGACAGCAATGGCCAAGAAAGGTCTTCAGAGGCTTCACTTTCTGAGGAGCCTGAAAAAAGCACAACTCCCACAACAGCTGCTGGTTAACCTCTCTACAGGTGCACCATAGAATCTGTCATCACGCAGTGCATTACACTGTGGTACTGTGGTTACATATCTGAGAACAGGAAGACCCTCCAGTGCATCATCAGAACAGCTCAGAGAATCACTGGCATTCAGTTACCATCACTGGAAGGTATCTTCAGTACCCACTGCAGCAGAAAAGCAAGGAACACGTGTAAAGATTCAACTCACCCTGGCCATAATATTTTTACTCCTCTGCCCTCTGGTAGAGGCTTCAGAGCCCTGCATGCCCGCAATACCATGCTGTAGAACATCTTTTACCCCAAAGCAATCAGCCTATTAAATGCACAGTGATCACTGCCCTTCCTATAACAGAGACCACCACTGACTGAACTGAACTTCTGTATCACACACTTATACATGACCCATGTAGAACTCATGACCATTACATTGACTGTAACCCTCACTGTGACTTCATTTATTATTTATCTGTTGTCATAAATAAAAAGACTTTCACAACGGAAAAAGAGTTAGGGACTGTCCCCATATAATGTCCAACGGACAAAATAAAGAAATGAATGAAAAAATAACGATCAATGTACTCAAACAGCAATTGACACAAGAAAATACAGACATGGCGCTTTTATAATGGAATAAAATGGCTGGCGGAAATGATGTGGCAGGAGATGACATTGTAACTGCAAGACAGATTTGACGTCATCAAGTGGAGACTGGAAGTGATAATATGGCGGAAGTGACGTCATCTCCAGGAGGCCGGACATGAGGTCATCAAGATGGAGCCGGAAATGATGTCAGGAGCGGGAGACCGGATGTGACGTCATCATTGGGAGCCGGATGAGGAAGTGACGTTTGGTGGCCACCTTGTGAACCCAGAAGTGTGTGAGGTATGTTTATTGGGTTACTTTTCTTCTTTGGGTCTGATGAAAAAGAGAGAGAGGCATTAGTATCGTAAATCAACCCTTCATCTTGCGATGTTTCACTCACCTCAGGGCTTGTTGACTGCCTCCTAAGCGCACGTGTGTGACACTCTTTATGTTTACATGTTTACCTTTACTTTTACTCTACGTACTGTATGTTTGAAACTGTTAATAGTAACTGTGCTTCTCATAGTTTAATATTTATTATCTACTCTTATATACTTTTACTAAGGCTTCGATAGACTTCCTCCAAGTGATTTTTCATTGTATTGTACAGTAATAATAAAGGTATCTAGCACCTTTCATCTTGCATCCTTCTTTTCCTACAGCCAGGAGAAGATGCCCAATGAGGGCAATTGACTCCGACCCTTCCTGTTGGAGGAATAGAAAAGTGAGACAGATGGTGGCATCTCATTCTGGACCAACCACTTATGAGAGAAAGAGCTCGAAACCAGATCGGTCCTGCAAACAATTCCCTGTTGTGGGCAGTTTATGCATTGTTACTGTGCCATCGTATGCCATCTCACTTTGTTATTAAATGGGGTGACCCCAATATTTCTCCAGTCAAGTTGATGTACCTTGCTCGACCACAGGATTTATTATTCTTATTCTTTGTTTGTCATTTTGTCTATGTATTGATGCCATGGTTATGCTCCATATGTTTTGTGAGCGGCCCCCCAAGAGGCAAGGCCACCTGCCAATCACTGCCAGGAACTGCCCTCCAACTTCTATCCCACAGTTCCTGGCGGTTCATTTGAATGCCCTAGGGAGTTAATGAGTTTCTGCTGTGCATCTTGATATTCCTGGATTTTTGACCTTCTGCTCTGTGTTTTGGAGCCATTTTTGCTTGGGATTGCCTTATTGTGTAGGCCAATCCTTTATGCCTTTTGTGATCCACAGAGCTTCTCTGTTTGACAGTCCATTTTTGTGGAAATAGAATCTTTTCATTATTATAAAGTTCAGTTTTTGCCCTTGTTACTAGCCAGTATAGTTGTTGGAGGAACTGCAGGTTCACACAAGAGGAAATATTGGGGCGCCAACCCAGTCATCCCCATTTAATAAACATGAGTCCAACAAAAACACACACTCCATGGCGCTAAACGAACAAACAAAGGTAGCGTCCTGTCGAGAGAAGTTTCTCTCAGCTTACAACCCTTGTAAGTCACGACATGGAAGGAGCTCCGTCCTACAGGTCTGTTCTCATAATGAATGGCGCCTCCTTTTGGGAACCATGGAATATGTAGCAGAGAAATTGGAAGACGTGGAGTCAGTTGTCTTCAGTGGGCATATTCTCTGAACTGTGGAGGAAGAATCAGAGGATAAGGTCAACACCAGCTACCCTTTCTTAACCCTGGGTGGAAATACATCCCTCAGAAGACCCCGGAGGATGATCCACAGACGTTTTGCCCCTGTAGTGAACATTTTAGAAGTACTTTTTGGGACTTGCGTGCTTTGGGACTCTTAAGCTGCTACACTTATTGTGAGTCTGCACTTGTAAAACACATAGGGATTGTGTTCTCTAGAAAGGTGCTATATAAAAACTATCGATTGTATAAGACACTAGAGGTCGCTGTTGCCTCTTTCAACCCAACAGACAGGCACACTGAACACAGAGTAAATTCACCCTGAAGGTTTTTAATTCTTTTTCTTTTTCTTTTAGTGCCTTGAACACCTCCGCCACCATACACAGGCAATACAGTACCAATACCAATAATAATAACAACAATAATGCACAAATTTCTCCTCCACACCTCCCAGCAAGCTCTGTCCTACTTCCTCCCATCTTCTGTCCTACTACCTCCCAAATCCGGCTCACTTGCTGGGTCTCTAGCCATCCCTTATATAGTCCTTGATCCAGAAGTGCTTTTCCTCTTCCGTTCACGTGACTTGCCAGCACTTCCAGGTCAGATGGAGAAATTGCCTTTTCTTCAGCCTGGAAGTACTTCAGGGTTTCCGTCCCCGTGACTTGGGAGTACTTCCGGGCTATACGAAAAGTAAAGATTCCCCGTTCTCCCTGCAGTGTCTCCTGGCAGTACCCACGGTACCCACCATGGCTGTGATGCCGAACTACAGATCCCACAATGTCAAGCGGGAACCCGGGGAACCACTGTGCTGCAGGGAACTCGCCATCTGGTGTCTTGGAGAAGGCAGTGTCCCACAGTAGCCTTTCCCAATACTTCTCTTCTTTGGGCGTCCCAGCCAGCCATCCACCACAGATGTTAATGAGTTGAATGAAGAGAATTACTTGAATTGTACTGAACGTTAAAGATTGTAGCTCATGTTAAGGTAAAATTAGTTTTTCTTCCGTCTTCTGTAGTAACCCACAATGAGTGCCATTTTTCATAAACCTGCCTCAAGGTGTCTCAGAAGGCCCTGGCTCTCAGAGAGCTTTTAATAAATACTTACTTAGACTTATTTCCTCCTGCGCCAGGTGGCACATTGGGTGCCAAACAACCACCTTCAAGCTCGGTCAGCAGTTTCGTCCCATGCCAAGTTGACAGCACGAAGGTCTTCAAGAAAGGTGCACCGCCAGGTTTGTCTCGGTAGCCTTTGCTTCCATTTCCCATGCAGTAGCAGCCACAGTATGGCCACTTTTGGTAGACGTTCTAGAGTCGTGCGGAGAATGTGGCTCGCGAATCGAAAGGCTGAGTAGCAGTTCGACAATAAACGTCTTCATTTCTGACGTGGTCACAGTATGAGAAACAAAGGATCCATAGGAGCACCATTGCTGGAATACGTTCAGGCATTTAGCGATGGTTGCAGTTGCCTTCCACATTTCACTGGCATAGATAGTGGTAGGAATTACAATTGAATTCAGAAGGCGATTTTCAGTTGGAAGGGTGATGCTGTTGGATTACCAGAGAGGCCCCAGGTGGCGCATAACAGCCGTTGCCTTCCCAATCCGATGTCTGACATATTTGGACTCACCATCTGTCTCCACAATGCTGCCAAGGTTGGTGAAGTGGTCCACTTCCTCAAGGCGCTGTTCACTGACGTAGAATGGGGGTACCAACGTTGGCATACCCTCCATGTAGATCTCGCTGTTCAATACACTGCTTTTGCTTGCTTTTTGTTAATAAATTAAAAGTAATAAAACATTTTTTTAGTTACCAAAAAGTTTCTAACACCTGAGTGTTATTAGGATTGCCATTACCCTCTTTCCCTCTATGAATCATGAAAAAAATATCTCATCATTTCTGATTGCTACACTTGATGAGTTTTAACAGCAGGCTTTGACGTGCCACAAGCTGCCAGCAGACTTCCCAACGCCACGGCAGAACGTGTGCTCCAAGTGTCCTGGCATAACCTGCAATTTAGCTGTCATCGTTAGAGAAACGCTCTGCTCTAAGCACAACATTTTGTATGTTAGGGTCCTCAAAAAACATCACAAACATGTGAATTTGATGGACGCCGTCAAGCACATTTTTAGACTAAGTGTATTGTTTTTGGTGTCTGCAAATTTCAAATGTATGAAGCAATAAATAATTAGCAAAGATGAACAGGTGGATATTGTGACTTGCCAATTCAAGTTCATATTCAGAATTCAGTTATCAGTTTGGCACCCCCCCCCAAGGTTACTCCATATTGGCCTGGCATGATTTAGTGTGGGTGCACGTGAA
The DNA here is from genome assembly GCF_900747795.2 of Erpetoichthys calabaricus. NCBI lineage: Eukaryota > Metazoa > Chordata > Cladistia > Polypteriformes > Polypteridae > Erpetoichthys > Erpetoichthys calabaricus. Next base: position 51,731,943 of record NC_041408.2, read on the forward strand.
CACACCATGTGACTGTCTGGAAGACCTTCTAGAGCAGATTCCTGCCATCCGCCTGATGTTACTACTGTGAATGCAAACAGGAATAAATGGATTCTGAAATTGAATGAATGAATGAATGAAAAAGCAAGAACATCTGATCGACACACGTTCTCTATATTGCAGCATGCGACCATGGATGCCTATTTGTCATAAAGATTCTATGTTAGAATGTAAAATAAATAGTGTGACCACTTGGGGGTACCACTGAGTCCCAAACCTCAGACACAATGCCACCCAATACAATTCCGGGTTCAAATAAAATATTTTTTTTTTATTTTTCACCAACACTTTTACACACAGATGTCAGTAAAAAACACTCCAAAACAAGTACATTTCTTCCTTAATCCCCCTCCACTTCGGTGTCACCTGCTACCTCTCGGCTCTGACTCAACTGGAGGAGGCTGGATGGTTTCTTTTTATGTTGGACCTGGGAGTACTTTTGGTGCCATAGTACTGAAGCACTTTGGGGTCATGCAGAAGCCCTATGAAATAGGTGTTCCCTCTCTGCAGCACCCTCCGGTTCACATAACGACCCCGACAGGGTTGTCCTTCAGCACTGTGATTCCCATGGATCCCTTCTGGGGTCCACACTGGGTCCATGACACTGTCCACTGTACTGGAGGAGTGCTTCACCCAGTCCCTCCAGTAATCGTTCACCATGACTGGGGTAATAATGAAGTCTCATCCCGGCTTCTTCCTTTCTCCTTTCATGTTATCCTTCTGTTATGGCCTCCCTCCCTCCATATCAGTCAGGCTGCCAGTCCATATACAGTGCTCTCCATACTGTTTGCGACAAAAACACTTTTATTCTTTAATTCCCCGCTGCACCACAGTTTGGAATTACAAATCAAACAACTCAGACATGATTAAAATGCACACTGCAGATTTTCACTAAAGGGTATTTCTGTACATTTCGGTCACAACATGTAGACATGACAACAGCTTTTCTACATGATCCTCCTCATTTCAGGGCACCTTGATGTTTGGGATAGCGTCACAGGTGTTTGTGATTCCTGAGGTGGGGTTCATTGCTTCATAAGATACCTCGGCTTGCTTCTACCCTTTGGAGTCTGTAGTTTCATTGTTCAACATGTGGACAAGAGCTGTGCCAATAAAGTCAAAGCAGCCATTATGAGGCTGAAAAACCATTGGAGACATCAGTAAAACCTTAGGATGACTGAAATCAACTGTCTGGAATATCATGAAGAAGAGAGAAGACACTGGTGGGCTCAGTAATCATAGAGGGACTGACAGACCAAGAAGAACTCCACTGCTGATGACAGAAAAATCCTCATTATGGTCAAGAGAAAGCCCTAAAGGCCTGTGCAACAGATCATACACAGTCTTCAGGGGGCCAAGGTGTGTGTGTCAGAGACCACTATCAGCAGAAAACTTCATGAACAGAAATATAGAGGCCATACTGCAAGATGAAAACCAGAAAAACAGGATGGCCAGATTAGAGTTTAAGAAAAAGGACTTCAAAGAGCCTGCAGAATTCTGGGAAAAGGTCTTGTGGACAGACGAGACAAAGATGAACCTGATCAGAGTGATGGCAAGAGCAAAGTGTGGTGACCAAAAGGAACTCCCCATAATGGTAGAGGTTTTATGGGCCTGTATGGCTGCCACAGGTCCTGGCACACTTCTCTTCATTGATGATGGAACTGCTGATGGCAGCAGCACAATGAATTCTGAGGTGTCGAGAAACATCTGATCTGCTCAAGTTCAGTGAATGCCTCCCTAACTCACTGGACAGCACTTCATCCTCCAACAAGATAATGAGCCAAACATACTGCTGAGGCAACACACGAGTTTATCAAAGATGCGAAATGGGCAATTCTTCAATGGCCAAGTCAGGCACCCGATTTACATACAATTAAGCAGGCCTTCCATATGCTGAAGAGAAAACTGAAGGGAACAAACCCCCAAAACAAGCAGGAGCTGAAGATGACTGTATGAGAGGCTTGGCAGAGCAGCATCAGAGAAGACCCTCAGCACCTGGTGATGTCTGTGAATCGCAGACTTCAAGCAGTCATTGCATGTGAGGATATGTGACAAAGAACTAAATATGACAACAGCTTTAATAGACCTGCCATTACTGTGTCACAAATATTATGGTATCTTGAAATGGTCCTGTAGAAAAAAGTGCTGTGTGACCAAAATCTCTACAAATCCCCTTCAATGAAAGTCTCAATGTGCACTTTAATTACAGTGTCTGAATTATTTCATTTGTAATTTTAAATTGTGCAGCAGAGGGGTCAATCAAGGAAAAAAAAATGTCTTTGTTCCAAACATTATGAAGGGCACTGGCAGGACCACAGGTCATCGTCACCAACATATCAGGTGTGGACGCTGTCCCAGACACAGACACCGATGGTTCATCCAACACGTTTATTATACATAATTCTGTATTTACAAGTGCCATACAACCCCAAAACTCCCCCAAAGTCCAGGCCTCACAATGCCTCTCTCTTCAGACCGCCTCCTTTCCTCTCCTCCCGAGTTCCATCTCTCTTCCTCCTGACTCAAGCCCCCGAATGGAGGGAGGCGGCCCCTTTTATCCCCACCCAGACGTGCTCCAGGTGCCTCCTGATAATCTTCCGCCGGCACTCTCAAGTGTCATGGAAGTGCCAGCTGTTCACCCGGAAGCACTCCAGGTGTCCCTGGTCTTCTTCCCCCCAGCACTTCTGGGTGTGGCGGAAGTGCTGAGGGTCAGGGCTCCTCAGGCATTAGGGCACCCCCTGGCAGTGACCACGGGCCCCTATAAGGTTGAGCTTCTAAGCTCTGTTCCCGTGGTCCCCAAAACCACTAGGGCGGTCGCACCCTCGTGGTCCGGAGGAGGAGCAATCCCTCCTCAGGTCCTTCCGGGCATCCCGGCTGGGTGCCATCCCCAGCTGGTTGCCACACTGCCTGTCCCCCAGCTGAGACCCCTAGGCGCCAGCAGCCCATCCCGCAAGGGCAGGTCTCCCACGAAGTGGGTCCTACTTGTGTATGCCCAGGGTCCGGTCCTGCAAAACAAAAAGCAGACACAGGGGCAGAGCCACTTCCTGGACACCACCACCTGGTGTCCTTCCGTGCCCCGCACAGGCAACACTCCCCCATCCTACCGGCACCCTGGCCTTTGCCACTTTGGCACCCCCTCCGAGGATTCTGTGCCCTTCTGGTTGGGACCTCTTGCGCCCCTGTCGCCTCAGCTGACTTTGGGGTTTCCCTCTGCCGCCGCATCCGCTGTCGGAGATCCCCCTACTCGATACCGTTCTTTCGGATCACGGTCAATTTCGCTGGACTCTCCTTTATGCTGTACGGGGTCGGTTTTACTTACCTTCCCTGCCATACAACTCTGTAACAGCGGCGCTGCAGCCTGAAGGAACTCCTCCAAGACACGCAGCACTACTGGCAAAGACAGGAAGTGAGCCGGCCCAGAGCCTACCTGTCTGTCAGCCCCTTGCTTCGACTGTTTCCTGAGGGCCTCCTCCTCCGGCCCAATTTGGTCTCCCCCCGGCATGAGACTGGTATTTCTTGGTCCCGCCTCTATACAGTCATTGGCAGGAACCCAAGTGCCTGTCTTGGGGAGGGACTTCCGGTCCGTGGCCATTTTGGCTCTTCTCCTCCTAGTGCGGTGACGAGCTGGCTCTTTGGGTTGCAGCGTCTCCCTTTCCGCAGCCTCTGCTGCCGCTTCTTGGAAGCCCCGCAGACCAGCGAGAGTCTGCCACCGACAAGGATACGGGCAGCCCCTGCCTGCTAAAGATAGAACACACGCACTCCCACAGGGCCGGTTACCGATAAGCAGGGCACTCACCTCACGGGTCCCGTCTCTCCGGGGAAACGTCCCTGGCATGGCCTCTCTCAACACTGCGCCGTCCCGGGTGCCTTCCGCAACAGCATGCTCCCTGGAGCCCGCTGCACCCAGGTAAGGCCCATCAATGTTTCACCGCACCAGGAGAGAACCTCGTGACCGCAGTCCGCTGACGATCCATTGGGCAAGACTTTCTTGCGGGATTGTCGGCACGCCGCTCCCACGGCACGTGTGTGGGCGCACCTGCTGCGCCGAGTCGTCCACAAAATTATTTTTTTCTGGGGTCCCTGCCTTGGAACAGGCGGATCGTCCCATCTGGGATGCCATTGTAGAGACTGGCTCAGATACAGACAGGCAGACACGCTCATGTCACCCAACACACGTTTATTTACACTATTATTTACAACTATGGTGCCACAAACCCCAATCTTCCCCAAAAATCCAGGCCAACCACTCTGCCTCTTCGGACCACCTCCTTCTCTCTTCTCTTCTGCTTCCACCCGACTCCAGCCATTGAATGAAGGGAGGTGGCCCCTTTTATCCGTACCCGGATGTGTTCCAGGTGTGCACCGGCAATCCCACGGACACGCCCCAGTGTGGCAGAAATGCCGGCTGTCCTCCTGGAAGCACTCCGGGTGTTTCCTCTCTTCTTCCCCCCAGCACTTCCTGGTGTGGCAGAAGTACTGGGGTCCAGGGTCCTTCAGGAAGGGGGACGCCCCCTGGCGGTGACCACGAGCCCCTACAGCAATACAACCAGGGCAGACGCACCCTCGCGGTCTGGAGGAGGAATGAGCCCTCCTCCTGTCTTCCAGTGCGTCCCGGCCGGGCATGAGCCCCATCCGGGTGCCACACTGTTGATCAGTTACACACGCCGGCTGCTTCCTGTGAGGCCGCTCCTCCAGCCCAATTGGGTCCCACCTCCATCCAATCATCGGAGGGCATGTAAGACACACCGTCCAATCCCTTGCCTGTCTCAGGGAGGGATTTCAGGCCCGGGGTTATCTTGCTTCCCCTCCTCCTGGTGCGGTGACGAGCCTCCGGGCAGCTCTGTAGCAGCCGTGGCTTTTTGAGCTGCAGCGTCTCCTCCTCTGCAGCTCTCCCTGCTGCCGCCATGTCAATGAAGCCCCACAGATCAGCATGCATGTGCCACTGACATGGATCCGGGCAGCCCCTGCCTGCAACACACAAAACATACCCGACCCCCCAGGACCAGCTGCCGGTGGGCAAGGAACTCATCTTCCGGGTCCCATCTGTCCTAGGAAACATCCTCAGCGTGGCCTCACTAGACACAATGCCGTCCTGGGCGCCTTCAGCGGAGGTACGCTCATAGGAGCCTGCTGCACTCCGGATACACCCGTCGTTATCTCCCTGCACCAGGTGGGAATGGCCATCCTGCAGTCCGGCAGGGGTACGTGGGCGAGTTTCTCTCACAGGGTTGTGTGCGTGCCGCTCCTGCAGCACATGTGTGGACTCCCCTGCTGGGCCGGGCCGTCCACAAAATTATTTGTGACGGGTCGCCGCCTTGTAACAGGCGGAGAGTCCCATCTGGGATGCCATTGTGGATGCTAGCCTGGACACAGACAGGTGGACACCGATTGTTCACCCAACACACGTTTATTATACATAATTCTCTATTTACAAGTGCCACACACCCCCAAAACTCCCCCAAAGTCAAGGCTTCACAATGCCTCTCTCTCTTCAGGCCGCCTCCTTTCCTCTCCTCCCGAGTTACGTCTCTCTTCCTCCCGACTCAAGCCCCCGAATGGAGGGAGGTAGCCCCTTTTATCCCCAACCGGACGTGCTCCAGGTGCCTCCCGAAAATCTTCCGCCGGCACTCCCAAGTGTGGCGGAAATACCAGCTGCTCATCCGTAAGCACTCTGGGTGTCCCTGATCTTCTTCCCCCCAGCACTTCCGGGTGTGGCGGAAGTGCTGAGGGTCAAGGCACCTCAGGTGTTGGGGCGCCCCCTGGCAGTGACCACGGGCCCCTATAGGGTTGAGCTTCTAAGCTCTGTTCCCGTGGTCCCCAAAACCACCAGGAAGGTCACCCCCTCATGGTCCGAAGGAGACGCAATCCCTCCTCCAGTCCTTCCGGGCATCCCGGCTGGGTGCCACACCCAGCCGCTTGTCACACAGGACATAACCTTTCCATTAAGACCTAGGTTGAGGTTCTAAGCCTAGTAGTTCACGAGTAATCGCTGACAGATGGACAGAGCACAGCAATTTATATAGACAGATGAACTGATTCACTGGGGGGTGTAACAGTGGCACAGTGGCAGTGCACTTTCTTGTAGTATGGAGACCAGGAACCCACAAAATTAATTTTGAGGACAGCAGAAGAGCTCAGCCAAGTGAGGGTGGTCAAGGATCCTGTTGATATACTGAGGTGACCACCCCAGGGGTTTTTCATATTGTCTGAGGAGCAGAGGTTTTATGTGCGATATTCAGTTCCTTGGCACTCCATCTTGTTTATTAGGAGCTGAGCTGCATTGTCTTTCATTTGTGTAACTTTTGCATTACTTTTTTCTGGTATTTTGGAACATTCAATGGCTGCTTTTGGACCTTGGCAGGTCTCATTTGCATGTCTATGTCACAGCATACGCAGGGGCTTGTTCCTCTTGTATAGCGTCTTCTCATCTGACCTTTGTGTCATTTGCAGGCCGCTCTTTGGAGTCAGACCTTGAGCTGAGAAAGCTGGAGCTAAGCTAAAGCACAAAGCCTCCTTTTTCACATCCTGTGATTCCCACAGTCATTACAGTCGGCCTCTTTCTAGTCTTCCGTAACATTTTTTTCCTGTTTTTGTCTGTCATGAAAGTGGCTGGTCGTGAACCAGCTGGCCGCTATAAGAGGAGGCCAGGGGAGATGCAGAACTTGGACAAGCACACAGGGCAGCCATCCAATTCAAATAAACTTCAAGCTCGCCTGGGGGAACTGAGGTTTATAAAAGCCACCACTTTCCCAGCTCCTTTGAATGAAGCCAGTGTCACCTCTGACAAGAAATTGTTACATCTGACCAAGTCACTGAAAAAAAGGAATAGCATTCACTGACAAAAGAAATGCGTGTCTATTACTGAAGATGAAACTTGAAAAGAAAAGAATAAAGCTTCATCTGGGCAGGCCAGCAATGTGGCGCATTTATTTGTTAAATCAGCAATGCCGTCTCACAGCTTCGGGGACCAGGGTTCAAAACCGAGCTCTGCTTTGTGTCGTGCTGTACATGTTATCACAGTAACCATGCTGGCTTTCTCTATATATTTCAGTTTCTTTTTACATCCCTAAAGTGTGTGTAATGTTGACTAACAATTCTAAACTGGCCAGGTGTACCCTGAGGCTTGGACATCCCTATAATCCTTTGACCTGAAATGAAGGTTGGCACAATAAGCAATGAGGGAGGGGAAAATTTTTACCTTGCATCCCCCATATATGCAGCAGATTCACAAAGTATTCAGACCCCTTCACTTTCTGCACACTTTATAGTGTTGTAGATGTCATTTTAAATGGATGGATTTGCCATTTGTGCCCTTCAATCTACACTGAATAACCCCTAATGTCAAAAGTGAAAACAATGTTTTCATAACGGCTTACAAATGTATTAAAAATTAAAAACTGAACACTCTCATTCTTAGAAATGATTTAGGACTGTGTAGAAGCCACCTTGGCAGTTATGGCAGTCTTGAGTCTTCTTGGTAAGTGTCTACAAACTTTGCACACCTGGATTTGGGCATTTTGTTTTCTCCCAACTTCACTGGTTACCGATTCCATCAAGGATTAAATTGAAGATTCTGCTTCTCACCTTCAAAGCCCTACATAACTTTGCCCACCTCTACTTCACTCAGCTCCTGGCTCCTTACACTCCTTGTCGCTCTCTCAGGCCCTCGTGCAGTGACCTGCTTACTGTCCCACACACCAGACTCTCCACCCTGGCAGACACGTCCTTCAGTGTTATAGCCCCTCAACTCTGGAACTCTCTTCCCCAGTCTCTCCGAGATTGCTCCTATCTCTCCACCTTGAAATCTCAACTAAAAACTTTCCTCTTCTACAAACTTTTGTGTTCTGTGTGATTTTTTCTTTTTTTTACTCTTTATGTAAAGCGATCTTTGGCTTGCAAAAAGTGCTCTATAAATGCAACTTATTATTATAATTATTATTTTTCTCCTTTAAATGCAATTTGCAAACTCCACGTGGAAGTTAGCCTCTCTACCATGAATGCCTGATTGATGGAGTATAGCTGAGATGGTTATCCTTCCAACAGGTTCTCCCATCTCAGCAGAGGACTCGTGAAGTTCTGGTAGACTGACCATTGAGTTCTTTCTCACCTCCCTGACTAAGGCTCTTCTTATCTGGTTGCTCAGTTCGGCAAGATGGCCAGCTCTGGGAAGAGTCCTGGTGGTTATTGAGGCCCACTGTGCTCCTGGGAACAGTCAAAGCTTTAGAAATTATTTTATCCCCTTACCCTAATCTGTGCCTCACCATAAATTGATTGCAGTTCAACGTTTGTCTCATCAGACCAGAGAATCTTTTTCTTCAAACTCTCAGTCGTTTAATGCTATTTATTCCTGCTGGTCATTCTACCATAAATACCTAATTGATTGAGTGTTGCTGAGATTTTTGTCCTTCTGAAGCTTTGTTAGACTGACCATTGAGTTCTTGCTCACCTTCCAGAGTCCTTCTTGCCCAATTATTCAGTTTGGCTGGATAGCCAATGCTAGGAAGAATCCTGGTGGTTCCAAAACTTCTTCCATTTCACAATTATTGAGGCCACTGTTCCCACGGCAACACTCAAAGCCTTTAAAATGGTGTTACCCCCTCACTATAATCTACACCTCACCACAATTTGATCACGGAGGTCTACAGAGAGTTCCTTGGACTTCATGGCTTGGTTTTTGTCAAGATATGCACTGAGAATTGTGAGTACATGTGTGCCTTGCTAAACAATGTCCAGGCAATTCAGTTTGCCAATCAAGTTCTCGACACATCTCTTGGATGAATTAAAACCAACAACATGCACCAGAGCACAATATGGAGTGCCGCAGCAAAAGGTCTGAATACTTCTATGAAGGAGAGATTTAAGTTTTTGATTTTTTTAAAATTTGCCAAAATTTCTGAAAGCATGTTTATACTTTGTTATTATGGGTTATTGATGAGCAAAAATGGCAAATGTATTCATTTAGAATTAAATCTTCAGCCCAATAAAGAGTGCAGTCAATGATGAGGTCTGAATACTTTCTGAAGCTGCTGTATATCACAGCTCCTGAGTCCTGGATTCAGACCCTAGGCCGGCACTTTCTGTATGTGTTGGCACATTCTCCCCATTTCACTCCTGCTCCTCCACTCTTGGCTCACACCCCAAAGACATGTGCAGCAGGGTGGCCAGTAGCTCTCCTATGTATAAAGTGTTTCCCTGGAAAGCCCCGTTTAATTGCTGTCAATAACCAAAATGACTCTGCATCCCTTGGTCCAGCTTTGCCTGAGAAGATCTGCTGTCTTCACCAGGTGGTTAATACTTTGCACCGATTTCTAGTGGTGACATTTTTTTATATAGTGTAGGGCTGGGAGAGAGAGCTTTGGACACAGGGCAGAAGTGACATTGTGTCTTCAGAGGTATCCTTCACCTCCAGGTGGGTTAGAGAGGGTGCATCACACAGAAGAACACAAGAAATGTGACAAACGAGAGGAGACCATTCAGTCCATCAAGCCAGTTTGTTTAGCTCATAGCTAAGCTGTCCCAACATCTCACCCTGACTCTTCTTAAAGACTTCTGCTTCAACTCCACGTCTCGGTAGTTTGTTCAGAGTCCCACCACTCTTTGTGTAAAGAGCTGCTTCCTGTCTTCAGTCCTAAATGCACTCGCCCTTAATGTCCACTGATGTCCTCGAGTATGTGAGTCACCGTTAAACTGAAGGAATTCTGCTCGGTCTCCTTTATCAACGCCTTTGAGGCTTTAAAATATCTGGATGACGTCCCCCGGCAGTCTATTCTCCCTGAGACTGAACAGGTTTAATTCTCGGAGTCTGTCACAGTGGGACACGTCCTCAAGTCCTGGGACCCCCCTGTCTACTCTCCTCTGCAGTTTCAGGTGCTGCTCGGTCTATCATGTAGTGTGGTGACCAGAAGTGCACCCTGACCTCAAGCTGGGGTCTTCCCAGTGCATTATACAGTCTAAGCGTAACATCCCTTGGCTTAAATTCAATAGTTGTTAATGGTATAACCTAACATTTTATTTGCTTTTTAATTGTTTTTACACATTGCTTAAATACTGAAATAAAACCCCTAAATCCTTTCCAGAGGTCTCAGTGAATTGGTGTTCCTTTTGCCCACGTTTAGCACTTTGCACTTTTCTACATTGAACTGCATTTTCCGGGTGTTCACCCTGCTCTGAAGCTTTTCCAAATCTTCTTGAACTCTTTTTGCTGCCTCCGCAGTGTCTGCCTTCCCTCCAGTTTTAGTGTCATAAGTTTACTATCTTTACCAGAATCAATGTCAGTCAGTCAGTCCTGAACAGGGTCGTGGGGGTCCGCTGGAGCCTACCCCAGCTAACATAGGGGGCAATGTAGGAACAAACCCTACACAGGGTGCCAGTCCATCACAGGTCAAACACACCCACTCATACCCCAGCCACCCACTGGGGCCTATTTAGGAAATGCCAGTCCACCTAACCTGCTGTGGAAGGAAACTGGAGCACCCAGAGGAATCCCACTCAGACACAAATAGAGCACACAATGTCCATGTAGGGAGAACCCAAGATGTGAGCCCAGGTGTCCTTACTGCGAGGCAGCAGTGCTACCACTGTGCCACCCTAAAAGAATCAATATAAATCAGAAAAAGTGACAGATCCAGCACAGAGGGTCTCTACTGATGACCTCGCTCCACATGGAGCCCTCTCCTCTTATCTGTACTCTTTGTCTCCTGCTGGTTAACCAAACTCTTAGTCTTCTCCTTGTGTTCACCCTGTAAGGCACACAACAGACTCACAAGTTTGAGAACAGCACAATAAGAAATACAGTAGTGGGACGCAAGCAAAAAAAAAATTCAAGTAACCCCACCTGCCAGTTTTTGGTTAGGAAGAACTCGAGCGAGTCCCAGGATAGTCTGGTGTCCCATCCAGGCTCAGTTCCTGTGACCCAGCCAGATTGCCAGCTTCCTTCAAGCCTGCACTGAAGAAAAAAATTCAGCAAATGAACAGGCTCCAATTTTTGTAATAATAACATTGCTTTCTTTTTTTTTTTTCTTTTACATAGATACACAAACCACAAAAAAAATTTAATTATAAATCATAAAGACAGTGGGATTACAGATTTATGGGCTGGAAGTTGCAAATCACTATCTAATCCTTAATTAGTAAGCTCATTTTCTGGATCAGTGCCTCGGGTGATTGGGAGCTCTGATAGTCCTGCAACTCAGACTCCTGGAGTGAGAAGTCTGGAGGGAGACCACTCAGCGGGCTTCTTTTTTTTCTTCTTCTTCTGTATCTAAATAAAGAACTCTGAATATTCATTTGACAGGCAAAAAAAGGCCACTCAAGTGTGAAGCCGATATTAACTTTGTTTCCGTTCGCTGCTAATAATGAGCCATATTAGGAAATCAAGAAAGGAAAATGCCCTTGGCTAATCCAAAGTGCATTACACATTGATTAGACGAAAGCATCTGGCAACTTACTGGCACAGTCATTACCACTGCTGCCTCACCCCTTCAGGGATCTGGGTTCAAGTTTTCATGTGAGCGCTGTGTCCTCCCTAGGACTTCTCCACTTTTATCCCACGTAAGAAATTTGACCAATGAGAAGAGACCATCCAGTCCATCAGGCTCGTTTGTTTAGCCAATAGCTAAGCAGTCCTAGTATCTCATCCAGATCCTCCTTAAAGGTTGTCAAAGTTTTTACTTCACCTCCATGTCTCGGTAGTTTGTTCCAGAGTCGCACAACTCTTTGCATAAAGAAGTTTTTCCTGCCTTCATACCTTAATTCACTTCTTAATGTGAATTGGTGTCCTCAAGTACATGATTCACCCTTAAACTGAAAGAATGTTGCTGAATCTACTTTATCAGTGCCTTTGAGGATTTTAAATATCTGGATGAGGTCCCCACACAGTCTGTTCTGCGCGAGACTAAACAGGTTTAATTCTCTGAGTCTGTCACAGTAGGCCATGTCCTTAAGTCCTGGCATGCACCTGGCTGGTCTCCTCTGCACCTCTTCAAGTGCTGCTATGTCTTCCTTGCACCACGGTCACAACTCTTTTTGTAAGAAGAGCTTTCCGGCTTTAGTCATTAATGCACTTCCCCATAACTTCCACTAATGTCCTTGAGTACGTGATTCACTATTAAGTTGAAAGAATTCTGCTGGATCTAGTTGATCAATGCCTTTAAGGATTTTGAAGGCCTGGATGAGGCTCCTCTTCTTGAGACTAAACAGGTTTAATTTTCAGAGTCTACCACAGTAGGACATGGGATGTCACTGGTTGCCCTCCTCTGCACGATATCAAGTGCTTCTACGTCTTTCTTATAGCATGGAGACCAGACGGCAAGCAAAGCCAGGTTAGATGGGCTGCTGTTTGTGAGGTGCAAATCCTGGGTGGGCTCCTACTAGGATATACTCCACCTCTGCTTTCGCTTGAAATGGATTAGAAGATTACAAGATGGATGGAAGGACAAATTAATTATTTGTAATTTGTATTGTTTTATTAATGTTCATTTCTTGTCCCCATGCCTCTGAACAATACTAAGCCGTTCAGAATTGGATGGATTTGTTGAAATACTCTGCCAGCCTTAAATTTAAACTTTTATTTATCAATTGTGACAAAATAAAGCACAAACAGAAAGGTCAAGAGTTGAGGGAATGCCCCATATAATTCTGTGCACCGAACTCACGGTCAAAATTGCATAAAACAAGACATTTGACAAAACAGAGTAACTTCTGGGTGCTTTTATGGGTGCATGGCAGGAAATACAAATGAAAACTAGGAAATGAAATCAAAAGCGGATGTGATGCTGAACAAAGCAGCTGGATATGACGTCATAATCAGGGAGGAGGGACGGAAATGAAGTCATTAGGAGGAGACCAGAAGTGAAGTAATTCATGGGAGCCGGAACTGAAGTCAACTATTGTAGACGGAACAGACTTTCACACGTGGGCGCCACATGAGGTAGGATTTTTTAGTCTTTCATTTTCCTATTGAAAAAGGGAAAAAGGTGTTAGTACTCCGTTCTAATCCCCTACCTTTAGTTCTTTTGCATTCAATTGGGCCCTTTGGCTGTCCCCTAATCATGCTTATGTGACACAATCAACTCTTTATTTCTAAAGCATAATATACAGTAAGACCAAATCAAAACATTCATTCATTTCTTCATTCCTTCATTTTCCACCACTTATCCAAACCTGGGTCGCGGGGACAGCATTCTTAACAGTGAGACCCAAATGTCCTTTTCCTCGGCCACACTTGCAAACCCATGCTCTGGGATCCAAAGGAATTCCCAGGCCGTCATGGAGTTAAACCTCCCAGCGAGCCCTGGATCTTCCCCGGACTCTCCTCCCAGGTGGGCATACCCATAAAACCTCCACAAGGAGGTGCCCATATCAGGTTCCCGAACACCCTCAATTGGCTCCTCTGAATGTGGAGGGTCAGCAGCTGTACTCCCAGATATCGGTGTTTCTCTCCCTTTCTCTGAGGAATCCTGCGGTGCCACCACCTGCAGGAGGAATAGGGGACAGGGGGCAACGTGACCTGGATGGAGGTCGAAGGCAGAGATCTTGTCAAACTGGAACCCCAACAGATAAACTGACTCTTGGGACATTAATTTAATAGTGAGTAAATACAGAAGTCTACAGTGGTTTCAGAAAGTATTCAGATCCCTTCACTTCCTGCACTCTTTATTGTGTTATAGATTTTTTAGAAAAAATCTGCAATTTTTGACAATCAATTCGCACTTAATAAAAATAAAGTGAAAACATACTATTAAGAAACGTTTGCAAATGTATTAAACATCATAACTGAAATCTCTCGTTCACTGAAGTAGTCAGACCATTAATTCAGGACTTTGTAGAAGACCCTTTGACAGCAATTAAAAATTCAAGTCTCTTTGAGTTGTCTCTACAAGCTTTGCAAACCTGGTCTTGAGCAGCTCATCCCATTCTTCATGTCAGATTCTCTGTTAGGTTGGATGGAAAGTGTTCATAAACTGCTATGTTCAGGTTTCTCCACACATATTCTATATGGTTTAAGTCAGGGCTTTGGCTGTGCCACTCATGGACGGTCAGAGATTTGTCCCAAAGCCACTCCAGTGTTATCTTGGCTGTAGCCTTCAGGTCATTATCATGATGAAAGTTCAACCGTCCAATGAGTCTGGGTCTAAGCACTCTGCAGCAGGTTTAATTTAAGGATCTATTTGGCCGCATCCATCCTTTGCTCAATTCTAACCAGTCTCCCTATCCCTGCTGCTGAGAACCAGACCCATAGCTTGATGCTGCAAACAACATGTCTCACCATAGAGATGGTATTGTCAGATGTTTGGAGACCGTTTCGAGTTCTGCCCAAAGAGTTCAATTGTTGTCTCACAGAATCTTTTCCCCCGTGCTCTCGGTCTCCTAATGCCATTTGCTCAAGAGTAGCTTTACTTGTGGCCTTGCTACCATAAATACCTGATTGATCAAGTGTTTCTGAGATGTTCATCCATCTAACAGGTTCTCCAATCTCAGCACCAGACTACTGAAACTCTGTTAGAGTAACCATTGAGTTCTCGGTCACCTGCTGAGCTTGTCTTGCCTGGTTACTCGGTTTGACGCATGGCCAACTCTAGTTTTTCTATCTCTACTATTACTTCTTCCATTTCACAATTATGTGAGGTCACTGTGTTCCCGGGAACAGTCAAAATCTTTATGAATAGTTTTTTCCCCTTGCCCTGATCTGTGTCTCACCATAATTTGATCACAGAGGTCTACAGAGAGTTCTTTGGATTTCACTGCTTGGTTTTTGTCATGACATGCATTATGAATTGTAGGACCTTCTATAAACCTTTCTAAAAGAGGTCCGGTCAATTCAGTTTGGTGGAGGTGGACTCCAATCACATCCTCGACACATCTCACTTTAGGGTGCCACAACAAAGGGTCTGAACATTTATTTGAATGAGAGATTTCAGTTTTTGATTTTTAATAAATTTGCAAACTTTTCTGAAAGTATATATTTCCACTTTGCCTTTATGGGTTATTGAATGTAAAATGATTGACAAAAATTGCAAATTTATCCATTTAAAATTAAATCAACGACACAATAAAATGTGCAGAAAATGAAGGCATCTGAAATCTTTCTGAATCCACTGTCATACACGTGCGCCTGGGAGTCACCTTCCTGGACCTGCCAAGGTAAACAGTACCACACCATGTTGAGAGGGGACGCTGTTTCTAATACTTTCTTCTTTCTCAGGTGCATTTTCATTAGGCCCGAGGCACCTTCCATCCCAAGATGGCTCCACCCTTTCTTGTCAGGACACAATAAAAGTGGGCGGTGCTCATAAGTTGGCAGCTCATTCTGGAACTAACTGGCGACAGAGATGGAGCTCCTACTGATGAAATAAACCTTGCACCGCTCCCCGAGCCGGCATGTTTATAATGTGGCTGCCATCCTAGAGCGGCAGCAAAGAGAAAGAAAAAAAATAAAGAAATGATCTGGGGCGCAATTGACCAACAATACTTTCCAAATACACAACCACAAGTTCAGAAATACGCAAGTGAAGGCAGAGTTGAGTTACAAGAAAATTATTATTAACTAGTAAAATAAGACATTGGACACAGTAAACAAACCCCTGTATACATAATACGGCGCTGCAGCGCTGCCACCCTCCCCACACAAATCCCAAAAGAAAACAATTAACAACATACACCCCTAATACACAAATGTAAAAAAAAACAAATTAATGAAGCCAGTGTCCTTTAAATTGTCACTGTTAGAGTTGAACATCTACAGCCTGTTGTGGGGAAGGATGTGCCAAACCATACCTCCTGTTCTGGGAGACATACTACTAAACAGTCCCTTGTGCTGGCCTGTCAGGTCCTCTCCCAAATGCCTACACCTCATTCACAAGAAAATGAAAATAATTTGTCCAGAAATGAACCCAGTTTCCCCTGACTTTTTCTTTTTGAATAGCTTTCCCTCTTGCCTTTTTTCTTTTACGGTGTGTCTGCTTCTACTTTGGCTCAGGTGCTCTCTTCTCCCTTCCCACCTTTCTCCCGCCACAAACAGTATTTACATAAGGTCGGCTCCTCCCCATACAATTTGTTTGGCCCATGTGCTCTCCTCCCCGTGTACCATTGGCCGGACTTACACATTCAGCCATTCCACCTTTAACAGGAATGGGGAATGGTGCAAACTGCCAGTGACACCCACACATATCCATGACATCACATTAGAGTTGGCCGTATTTAAGTTTTCTTGTTGAGTGTGCAGAGGTGCTAAACGAGTTCTGTTTTTATGTTCTTTGGTTCATCACCTACAATCAAATGGAGTAGCCTGGCTTGTGCTACCATTTTTTTTTCTTGGCTCTTTCACAATCAGTCCATCAGTCACACCAGTCAGGCAGTATGCTATTGGCTGTCAGAAAAATGGGCGAGCAAGACTGAGCTGAAAAACCGGTGTTCAGTCAGTAAGTATGACATGAGAGAGAGAGAGAGAGAGAGAGAGAGAGAGAGAGAATGAGGTTAGGAGTATGCACTGATACAGCGTGTTGCCCCACCTACTACATGACGAACTAACTCAGGACCCCAAATTAGGACCAAAGTGCAGGCATGCAATGGGTGATGCCACAGCCCCACACTGGTTCAAATGGAATGGAACAGTCTGAGGTTTTTTATGGTGGCTGGAGTGCCAATCCTGCCACCAACCTCCAAATCTTTCCTGTAAGTTGGAGGACCTACTTGCAGGACTTGGTGCAGATTAACGTCATGCCCAGGACAGAGCAATAGCAGGCCTTGCTCAAGGACCCAATGGAGTAGAGTCACTTCTAGTGTTTACGGAATTTGAACTGGCAACCTTCCGATTGCTGGTACAGATCTCTAGCCTTAAAGTCACCAATGTGACATTGGCTGTGATTTTTTTCAGTCATGTAATTTAACATGGTGTTGCAACTGTGGTTGGCCAATCTGACAAACCCCCAGGACTAGAAGTTGCATAAGGTGACATCGACTTAATAGGAACTGCAGTTGGTCAGCTTTCATTATTGAACATTCTCATGACGCCCCCTCAGTTCCATAAAAATGAATGGAAGTTCAAATAGTTTGAACTTACTTGTGTGCCCATTGTGTCAGTCGACAGCAAAGAAAGACGACAATGGGGACAGTATGGGCTAGCACCCCAGCCTGTGTCTTCCGTGAGTAAGAGACCCGACAAGCTACGGAAAGTCCTAAAGAGAGTTACCCCCAGGAGATCCCTAGAGGGGTCGAGGATGAGATCTCTGATTGGACAGACAAAAGGTTGACGACTCATGTGAACGGACAGACTATGACTACAACATGCATGTGCAGAAAGCTGTGCAAGAACCAACGTGGCCTAAAAATCCATCAGGCCAGAATGAAGTGTTTGGAGCGGGAGAAGGAGGTTCAACGCACAAGTCTTGGACCTGGTGAGGATGCAGGAGGAGCCCGGCCAGGAGGCAACCCACAGAGCCCAGTCCCCCCACACACTTGAGCTTCCCAACCCCAGCAGAGTAGTTCCACAGCAGCAGATTAAGTGGCCTCCAGCCAGTAAACAGAGAGATTGGATACAGTTTGATCAAGACGTGTCCAACATTATCCAAGCCACAGCCAAAGGAGATGTCGACAGGCGACTCCAAATAATGACCACGATCATTGTCAGTTATGCCTCTGAGAGGTTTGGTCAGATGGCGAAGGGTAAGACCAAGTCCACCTCATATAGGCTCTTATTGGGTGCTGTCGTGCACCTGACTTAGTCAGGGGCCCTCATATACTATGAACCGCAGTTCCCTCAACATACGTCAGATATGGCAAGAGCTTTGAACCCTCAAGAAGCAGTACAAGACAACTTCTGATGAGGAAAAGCGGGCATTGGCAGAACATCCTGCAGAAGAAGCTGATGACCCTTCGCAGAGCAGAGTGGCACAGGAAGTGGGAAAGAGGGAGAACGAGGAGGTGGGTGGCCTTTACTGCCAATCCCTTTGGTTTTACGAAAACAACTGCTAGGGATAAGCGCAGTGGGCATCTTGAGTGTTCATCAGAGGAAGTGAAGTGTTTCCTCCAGGACACATTGAGTGATCCTAGGAGGGATCTAGATCTCGATGCCAATAAAGCCCTCATCAATCCAGCCCTCCCAATAACAGCATTCAAGTTGGGTGAGCCGAGTCTGAAGGAGGTTGAGGAAGTCATCAAAGCAGCCCGATTAGTTTTCACTCCAGGCCCGAGTGGTGTACCCTACCTCGTCTGTAAGCACTGCCTGCACTTCTCCAGCACCTATGGAAGATCTTGACGGTGATTTGGCAAAGAGGAAAAGTCACTGACCAGTGGAGGTGTGCTAAGGGAGTTTGGGTCCCTAATAGAGGAGAATTCCAGGAACATCGACCAGTTCTGAATGATCTCCCTGTTGAGTATATAAGGAAAGGTGTTTTTCAACATCATATCCCAAAGACTGACAGAGTTCCTCCTCAAGAATAACTACATCGACTCCTCTGTCCAGAAGGGAGGGATTCCTGGAGTCCCTGGCTGCCTGGAGCACACAGGTGTGGTAACTGAGCTTATCAGAGAAGCTCATGAGAACAAAGGCGAACTTGCTGTGTTGTGGTTGGACCTGGCCAAAACCTATGGGTCACAAGCTGGTTGAGCTCGCACTACACCATGTTCCCAGGAAAATCAAGGATCTGCTCCTGGAATACTATAACAACTTCAGGATAAGGGTCACTTCTGGGTCAGAAATATCAGACTGGCATTGGCTTGGAAAGGGAATAATAACAGGGTGAACCATCTCCATTATTCTTTTTGCCCTTGCCATGAATAAGGTGGTCAAGTCAGTCGAGGTAGAATGCAGAGGGCCCCTGACTAAGTCAGGTGCACGACAGCACCCAATAAGAGCCTATATGGATGGTCTAACCATCACAACAGGTGGATCCTACAAGGACTTCAGAGACTCACCACATGGCAAGGATGAGTTTTAAGCCTTCCAAGTCAAGGTCCATGGTGCTAAAGAAGGGGAAGTACCAATTTGCTATCGCGGGAACAGTCATCCCATCCACCAAAGAGCAGCCAGTCAAGAGTTTGGGGAAAGTCTTTGACTCAAGTCTCAAAGACATAGTTGCCATTCGGAAGTCCACCCAGGAGCTTGGGACGTGACTCACCAAGGTTGATAGGCCTGGCCTGCCTGGTAGGTTTAAAGCCTGGATCTATCAGCACTCAATCCTGCCCTAAGTCCTATGTCCTCTGCTGGTATGTGAGTCCCTTGAAAAGAAGATCAGCAGCTTTCTTCAGAGTTTTCTGGGACTCCCATGCAGCCTCACCAGCACAGCACTGTATGGGACAAGTAACATCCTGTGGCTATCATTTACCAGCCTCACTGAAGAATTCATTGTGGCATGCACCAGAGAAGCCCTACAGTACAGTGACTCCAAGGATTATAAGGTGTCAGCAGCTGGCATTGAGGTGAGGAGAGGCAGGAAATGGAGGGCGGAGAAGGCTGTGGAGGTGGCAGAGTCACGCCTGACACAGAAGGCTCTAGTGGGCACCATGGTAACAGGTAAAGCAGGTCTGGTCTAGTTCCCAAAGACCCAGGTCAGCAATGCCCAGGACAAGGAGAGAATCCATCTACTCCAGGAAGAGGTCCAAGCAGGGGTGGAGGAAGAGAGAGTGAGCAGGGTAGTAGGACTCCGGCAACAGAGTGCATGGACAACGTGGGAAAGTACTCTCCAGTGAAGGATTACCTGGTCGGACATCATGCCGGGAGATTTCTTTCGTGTCCGGTTCCTGGTGCAGACGGTCTATGATGCCCTGCCAAGCGCAGCAAACCTCCACGTCTGGGGGAAGATTGAGACACCCTCCTGTCCACTTTGTTCAGTAAGAGGCTCTCTAGAACATCTACTCAGCAGTTGCCCTAAGGCTCTAGCAGATGGCCACTACCAGTGGCGCCATGACAAGTTGATCTAGGCAGTTGCTGAAAGCTTGGCTACAGTGATCAACACAAGCAAACTCCTCCACGGCTCAAAGAAGGCAGTTACCTTCGTTAAAGCGGGAGAGCAATCCCAGGTAAAAGCAGTAATAACAGGCCTCTTCCACATAGCCTCTGACTGGCAGCTGCAGGCTGACTTGGGAAAGCAGCTGAAGTTCCCGCAGCAAATCGGAACAACATCACTCCAGCCAGACATGATCATTACCTCTGAGGCCTCAAAACAGCTGATCATGATGGAACTGACAGTGCCCTGGGAAGAGTGTATTGAAGAAGCTGATGAGAGGAAATGTGCCAAGTACCAGGAGCTGGTGGAGGAGTGCAGAGACAGTGGCTGGAGGGTACTCTGTGAGCCCATAGAAGTTGGCTGCAGAGGATTTGCAGGACGCTCACTCTGCAGAGTCCTCACACGGCTGGGCATAACAGGAGCGGCCAAAAAGAGGGCCATTAAATCCACAAGTGAAGCTGCAGAGAAAGCCTCAAGGTGGTTTTGGATCAAGAGGGCTGATCTGTGGATCGCTACTGTGATGAAAGTTGGGGTTTGATCAACCCTGGCTGGGTCGCCTGAGCGAGGGTGTATGATGTTACGAGACCTGATGACCTCAGGATACATCACTGGTGATGCATCCCAGTGCATCCAGATAATGTTTCTTATATAGTGGGCACTTTAATTTTCATAGTCTAAGTAATCACCACCTTTAATGTCATTGAAAAAGCTTCTTCCTATTGTGAGCGCCATGCCAATGCTCTGTCACACACGTGCAATTGGGAGACAGCAGAAAAGGCCTGAAGAATAATACATTTTATTTATTAGTAGGCGCCTTTCTAAACACTCAAGGACACTGAACAATAGATAAAACACACATTATGAACAGAACTTTTTCTTTCAGCTGGTCCCGTTAGGGGTTGCCACAACAGATCATCTTCTTCCATATCTTTCTGTCATCAGCATCTTGTTCTGTTACACTCATCACCTGCATGTCCTCTCTCACTACATCCATAAACCTTCACTTAGGCCTTCCTCTTTTCCTCTTCCCTGGCAGCTCTATCCTTAGCATCCTTCTCCCAATATACCCAACATCTCTCCTCTGCACATGTCCAAACCAACGCAATCTCGCCTCTCTGACTTTGTCTCCCAACCGTCCAACTTGAGCTGACCCTCTAATGTACTCATTTCTCATCCTATCCATCCTCGTCACACCCAGTGCAAATCTTAGCATCTTTAACTCTGCCACCTCCAGCTCTGTCTCTTGCTTTCTGGTCAGTGCCACCATCTCCAACCCATATAACATAGCTGGTCTCACTACTGTCCTGTAGACCTTCTCTTTCACTCTTGCTGATACCTGTCTGTCACAAATTACTCCTGACACTCTTCTCCACCCATTCCACCCAGCCTGCACTCTCTTTTTCACCTCTCTTCCACACTCCCCTTTACTCTGTACTGTTGATCCCAAGTATTCAAACTCATTCACCTTCACCAACTCTACTCCCTGCATCCTCACCATTCCACTGACCTCATTTACACACATGTATTCTGTCTTGTTCCTACTGACCTTCATTCCTCTCCTCTCTAGAGCATATCTCCACCTCTCCAGGGTCTCCTCAACCTGCAGTCCTGCACATCCCCCTTATTCTTAAAAATCGGCACCAGTACACTTCTTCTCCACTCCTCAGGCATCCTCTGACTTTCCAAGATTCCATTAAACAATCTGGTTAAAAACTCCACTGCCATCTCTCCTAAACACCTCCCTGCTTCCATAGGTATGTCATCTGGACCAACAGCCTTTCCATTTTTCATCCTCTTCATAGCTGTCCTTACTTCCTCCTTGCTAATCCATTGCACTTCCTGATTCACTATCTCCACATCATCCAACCTCTCTCTCTCTCTCTCTCTCTCTCGTTCTCTTCAATTATCAGCCTCTCAGAGTACTCTTTCCATCTGCTCAACACACGCGTCTCGCTTGTGAGTATATTTCCATCTTTATCCTTTATCACCCTAACCTGCTGCACATCTTTCCCAACTCGATCCCTCTGTCTAGCCAATCGGTACAGGTCCTTTTCTCCCTCCTTAGTGTCCAACCTCTCATACAACTCCTCATACGCTTTTTCTTTAGCCTTTGCCACCTCTCTCTTCACCTTGCACCTTATCTGCTTGTACTCTTGTCTACTTTCTGCATCTCTCTGACTATCCCACTTCTTCTTTGCCATCCTCTTCCTCTGTATACTCTCCTGTATTTCCCCATTCCACCACCAGGTTTCCTTTTCCTCCTTCCTCTTTCCAGATGTTACACCAAGCACCCTTCTTGCTGTCACCCTTACTACATCTGCTGTAGTTCCCCAGCTGCCTGGTAACTCTTCACTGCCACCCAGTGCCTGTCTCACCTCCTTCCTAAACTCAACCTTGCAGTCTTCCTTTTTTAACTTCGACCACTTGATCCTTGGCTCTGCCCTCACTCTCTTCCTCTTCTTGATCTCCAACGTCATCCTACAGACCACCATCCTATGCTGCTTAACTACACTTTCCCCTGCCACCACTTTGCAGTCTTCAATTTCCTTCAGATTGACTCTTCTGCATAGGATGTAATCTACCTGTGTGCATCTTACTCCACTCTTGTACGTAACCCTATGTTCCTCCCTCTTCTTAAAATACGTATTCACCACAGCCATGTCCATCCTTTTGGCAAAATCCACTATCCTCTGACCTTCTTAATTCCTCTCCTTGACACCATACCTACCCATCATCTCCTCGTCTCTACTGTTCCCTTCATCAACATGTCCATTGAAATCCGTTTCAATCACCACTTTCTGTCCCTTGGGTACACTGTTCATCACTTCATCCAACTCACTCCAAAAATCTTCTTTCTCACCCATTGCACACCCAACTTGCGGAGCATATGCACTAACAACATTCATCATCACACCTCCAGTTTCCAGCTTCATAATCATTACTCTGCCTGACACTCTTTTCATCTCCAAAACACTCTTGACATACTGTTCCTTCAGAATAACCCTCCCATCCACACCATGATAGAACAATTTGAATCCACCTCCGATCCACCTGGCCTTACTCCCCTTCCATTTAGTTTCTTGCACACACAATATATCAACCTTCCTTCTCCCCATCATATCTGCTAACTCTCTCCCCTTACCAGTCATACTGCCAACATTCAAAGTTCCTACCCTCAGTTCCACTCTCTTTACTTTCCTCCTCTCCTCCTGCCTCCGGACACGTCTCCCCCCTCTTCTTCTCCTCCTTCTTCTTTGGCCAACAGTAGCCCAATTTCCGCCAGCACCCTGTTGACTAATTACTGGTGACGGTCATTGTTAACCTGGGGCTCGACCGATCCAGTATGGAAATTTGTATTGTTGTCCGCATATTGATTTGGCAAAATTTTACACCAGATGCCCTTCCTGATGTAACCCTCCCCATTTATCCGGGCTTGGGACCGGCATGAAGAAACACACTGGTTTGTGCATCCCCTGTAGCTGGGTTACACATTATAAACAAAAATAAAATACAAAATTTTAAATCAGACAGAGCAACTGTAGTCAAAGAGAAAAAGCAGTCTTAATCAAATTAATTTTAAGTTTAGATTTGAAAACTGAGAATGAATCAATATTTCTAAGCTCATATGGTAGTGAGTTCCAGAGCTGGGGAGAAGAGCAACTGAATGCTCTGCTCCCCATAGTTATAAGACGGATGAAGGGGACAGTCAAGTGAATGGATGAAGAGGATCTAAGGGTGTGGGAGGGAACAGCAACATGGAGGAGGCTGGACAGATATGTAGGGGCAAGGTTGTGGAGAGCCTTAAAAGTTAACAGAAGAATTTTGAATTGAATGTGGAACTTAACTGGAAGCCAAAGAAGCTAGTAATGATGCAGGCAGCTGAATTCTGGACCAGTTGAAGCTTATAAAGAGATTTGCGTCAAAGACCAAAGAAAGGGAACTGCAATAATCCAGACAAGAACTGACAAGGCTATGAACAAGGATAGCAGTGGTGTGGGGAGTGAGGGAGGGGCGAATGCGATTAATGTTTGCTGAGGAGAACTTCAGTTTTATCACTACTTAATTTAAAAAAATTTGAAGAAAACCAGGATTTGATTTCTGCTATTCAATCAATAAGCGAGGAGGGTGGAAAGGAAAAAGTAGGTTTGCCAGTGAGGTAGAGCTGGATGTCATTAGCATAACAGTGGAAGCTAATGTTATATTTATGAAAGATATTGCCAAGGTGAAGGAGGTAAACAATGAAAAGACCAGGGGGTGGCGAGCTGCACTAACTCTCTTTTTAAAACTTCCACTGACCATCCATGGGAAATCTCGCTAGGCCCCAGCACCAGTGATGACGTCACTTCTGGGTACCGGCGCCATGGATGACGTCAATTTCCAGTCTCAAAGACATCACTTCTGGTTTTGGTGCCCGTGATGAGGTCACTTCTAGTCCAGAAGATGTCACTTCCTGTCTCGGGCTTTACAGTGGTGTGAAAAACTATTTGCCCCCTTCCTGATTTCTTATTCTTTTGCATGTTTGTCACACAAAATGTTTCTGATCATCAAACACATTTAACCATTAGTCAAATATAACACAAGTAAACACAAAATGCAGTTTGTAAATGGTGGTTTTTATTATTTAGGGAGAAAAAAAAATCCAAACCTAAATGGCCCTGTGTGAAAAAGTAATTGCCCCCTGAACCTAATAACTGGTTGGGCCACCCTTAGCAGCAATAACTGCAATCAAGCGTTTGCGATAACTTGCAATGAGTCTTTTACAGCGCTCTGGAGGAATTTTGGCCCACTCATCTTTGCAAAATTGTTGTAATTCAGCTTTATTTGAGGGTTTTCTAGCATGAACCGCCTTTTTAAGGTCATGCCATAGCATCTCAATTGGATTCAGGTCAGGACTTTGACTAGGCCACTCCAAAGTCTTCATTTTGTTTTTCTTCAGCCATTCAGAGGTGGATTTGCTGGTGTGTTTTGGGTCATTGTCCTGTTGCAGCACCCAAGATCGTTTCAGCTTGAGTTGACGAACAGATGGCCGGACATTCTCCTTCAGTATTTTTTGGTAGACAGTAGAATTCATGGTTCCATCTATCACAGCAAGCCTAAAAGGTCCTGAAGCAGCAAAACAACCCCAGACCATCACACTACCACCACCATATTTTACTGTTGGTATGATGTTCTTTTTCTGAAATGCTGTGTTCCTTTTACGCCAGATGTAACGGGACATTTGCCTTCCAAAAAGTTCAACTTTCGTCTCATCAGTCCACAAGGTATTTTCCCAAAAGTCTTGGCAATCATTGAGATGTTTCTTAGCAAAATTGAGACGAGCCCTAATGTTCTTTTTGCTTAACAGTGGTTTGCGTCTTGGACATCTGCCATGCAGGCCGTTTTTGCCCAGTCTCTTTCTTATGGTGGAGTCGTGAACACTGACCTTAATTGAGGCAAGTGAGGCCTGCAGTTCTTTAGACGTTGTCCTGGGGTCTTTTGTGACCTCTCGGATGAGTCGTCTCTGCGCTCTTGGGGTAATTTTGGTCGGCCGGCCACTCCTGGGAAGGTTCACCACTGTTCCATGTTTTTGCCATTTGAGGATAATGGCTCTCACTGTGGTTCGCTGGAGTCCCAAAGCTTTAGAAATGGCTTTATAACCTTTACCAGACTGATAGATCTCAATTACTTCTGTTCTCATTTGTTCCTGAATTTCTTTGGATCTTGGCATGATGTCTAGCTTTTGAGGTGCTTTTGGTCTACTTCTCTGTGTCAGGCAGCTCCTTTTTAAGTGATTTCTTGATTGAAACAGGTGTGGCAGTAATCAGGCCTGGGGGTGGCTACGGAAATTGAACTCAGGTGTGATACACCACAGTTAGGTTATTTTTTAACAAGGGGGCAATTACTTTTTCACACAGGGCCATGTAGGTTTGGATTTTTTTTCTCCCTAAATAATAAAAACCATCATTTAAAAACTGCATTTTGTGTTTACTTGTGTTATATTTGACTAATGGTTAAATGTGTTTGATGATCAGAAACATTTTGTGTGACAAACATGCAAAAGAATAAGAAATCAGGAAGGGGGCAAATAGTTTTTCACACCACTGTATATCAGCTGTCTTTTCATTTTACAATTAGTTCTGTTTTGGACTCAAACCTTTGAATATCACAACCAATTCAATCCATTTTGCAACCAAGGCACAATATACTGGTGGCTGCCCCAAACCTTTTGATGTCTGTGGTCTGCTTTTGTGATAGCTCTTAAACTTGCTAACTAATAACACATTTTCTTTTAGCTTGTAGTAGGGCTACATAAAATGTTAATCGTGTTTGTTTAATTAAGTGTTTTGTTTGTCTGACCTTTTTTTTTTTATGTGTAACATGTATATACTGTATATCTGAAAAAGTCTTTCCTCGCTGCTTCAGCAAGCACGTCACCAAGCTCTGCACTTGACCCTTTAAGAGGTGGGGTCTCCTGTTTTGTTCCAGGGCTGTGTACATTTTAAACAAAGACTGCGCAGTTTTAAAAAGAGGAAGAAGGGGAAAAGTAGAAAAGAAGCACTGTGATACACCACATCAAGCACTGCTATTCTTTCATCGAAGGCATCCACAGATAATCACTGCTTATCTGGTTACACATGGCACTAAGGTAGACTTCTTTATCATCCATTTTCCAGGGTGCAAGTCGGAGTGCTAAACGGAAGACTGTGTCGATTCATACTTCGAAACAGCAGTGTTTGAATTGGGGGTTTCTATCATTTTCATTATTTGGCACTAGGTTTCCACAGTTTCCATGGTTTCATTGGACTTTTTTGTGTATATGAATGTTTGTTTGCCATTTTGTAAATGGTATGTTTTCAGGTTAAGACAAGGAGAGGACAAGGGTGGTCAGGTCCGTGTCGTTTTTTGTTCTTTTCTCTAACACTGTATATATTTGCACCTGCATTGGGTTCGGGGAATACAAGGATTACTCCGTGCTATATTTCATTTGTATTTCAATATATTATTTTTTTTTTACAAACTGAACCGTTTGTCTGTGTCCAACTTTTTTGTTTTTACTGTCAACTGGGAAGCTTGAGTGGAGGGTTAGGAACGAAAGGGTAAGTATGGTTTGACGTGGCCAAGTCTTGAGTTTGCTCCAGCAGAGCCGGAGCATGTAACTTCTCACCTCCAAGTGTTGTTACAACCTAGCTTAATTTCTTTAGGAAGTATGAGAGAATAAAGGGAACTATCAAGGGGTAAGATAGCTTTTTGTAAAGCAACAGCATGAAAAGACTACTGAAAGGGATAAGTAAAGAGACAGAGTGTTCTTACTTGGTGGCTTAAGAAACTGACCAATATCATGTCATATCGATTGGACCAGGCAAAAGAAACACCCACGTAACACCTGGCTGCGGCAGATAGACAGTCATTTCCAGAGGGTGGGACTGGACTGCGTGTCTGCCTGGGGGTTGCCAACTGGGATCCCGAGCTGTTACGTCAAGTGGTGGGTATTGCAACATGCTGTACCAGTGCATGCTCCCCAACCTGACCTGATGTTCTTTCATGTACCAAGTAAGATTTGACAGTTGCCATGAACACACATTCTATAAAAGGGTAAGAGCTGAACTCAAGAGATACGCAGAAGAGCAAGAATGTAATAGAAGGGGACTTATATTTTGGGTAGGTAAGCTGCTGAAAACATCTCATGTCTTTTAACCAATCAGAGTAAGTATTCAGATGGAGTAAACCAATGGACCTATCAGAGTAAATGTCCGGATTAATGCACTACTGTTGTGTTTATTCACCTATCAATAAGTATGAGTCTCTGTCTTTGTTCAGTGACCATTTCCTTAACAGAATGCTGGGATGGAGTGCTCCCTCTTCAAGTGTTTGCTGAAGAGAAAATTAAGGATGCAATGGACAAGCTTCCTCCTGCCTGGTTCCTGACTCAATGAAGTCCTAGTTGAAGATGCAGTTCTTTCTTTATATATTTCCAACTTAATTTCTTCCACAGAAGGTAGGTGAAATGGCTTGCCTAGGGTCACATGGTGAGTCCGTTGTGGGAACTGAACCAACAGCCTTGTCAAGGGTTACAGTCCAGTACCTCAGCCACTCGATCACACTACCTCAAGTGTCAAATGCAGATTTGGGGATTAAACTCTTGAATCTAAAAGCCATATTCCATTTTTTTCTGCGACCTGAATGTCTCAAACATTCTTGCAGGGAGCCAGAGATAATCTCACCTGTAGAGGAATCAAACCTAGGTGGTCGTTCATTCCATTCACACCCCAACGTTGGGACAATGTAATACTACTATTAATGCTAAAATGCTTGCCATTGGGGTTGCAACCAAAGTAACAGAAACCTAGATAATCACTGAGACAATAGGAAAATGGTCACGGGATGATCAGGGTAGGAACTGAACCCAGGTCCCTGGAGGTGTGAGGTTAGAGTGCTAACCAATGTGCCATGCAAAAACATTAATGTATCTGCTAAACAACGAATTTCAAAGCGGTGACGCTTCAATGGATGCTGGAGGCCCATTACTGAGATTGCCAGACGTGTTTGGGTTTTTTTATTAGGGAGAAATGATTGTAATAATGGGCTGTGCTTCACAGGGCTCCCTAGGGCTCATAGTGTTTGTTGCATGGGAGCCATGGTAGCCCCGCTCAGTTTAATAGACTTCAATTAAGATCCCTTTCCCAAAGTTGGTGGATGCAATTTGGAGACGCGTGCTTCTTGAATTTATTATAAGAATGCCCTGAGGTCTACAGTTTTTTTTTTTTTTGTTGCTTTTTTTTTGGATGGGCTGTCAGAAGACCAGATACCCACTGTCTATCCTTTTATTTGGTTTGGTATCCTAAGGCATGAACTTGCCAAGCTATTGCCAGGGGAACCCTAAATGATAAAAAATGAAATTGTTTATGATGCTTCAGAAGAAAATGACATTATAACAGGTCACTCTAATGCAGCTGAGATGTACGGGTGAAGAGAGGGCATTGCCTTTTAAGTGACAAGGTTACATTGCAAATAAGAATAAAAAGTAATGAAGTGCCGTATCATGGAAGAACAAGGGGCTATGTCCTTAATGATACTGACCTGTACCTTGAAGTAAGATGACAGGTCAGAGTCCTTACAACAGGATCAGGACACCAACAGGAACTACTGTATGAAAGTTACCTTGTTAGTTCAATAGACACTGATGAGCCAAAACATTAAGGCCACCTGCCTAATATACTGTTGCTGCATCATGTGCCACAAAAACAGCTCCAACCTGCCAAGTTGCCAAGTTTCTACAAGAAGTATGAAGATGCCCTGTGTTATCTGATACCAGGACTTTAGCTGTAGAACCTTTATCTTTTCTATGTTGTGAAGTGGAGCCACCATGGTTTCAGACTGGTTGCTCTGACACATCCCACAGATGCTCAGTTGGATTGAGACCTGGGAAATTCAGAGACTAGGGAAATGCCTTGAACTTTCTATCAAGCTTCTTATGCCATTCTCCCACTGAAAGATTTCACTTCCATCCTTGAACACTGTTGCTATGAATGGGTGTGCCGGTCTGCAGTGATGTTTCGGTAGATAGATAGATAGATAGATAGATAGATAGATAGATAGATAGATAGATAGATAGATAGATAGATAGATAGATAGATAGATAGATAGATAGATAGATAGATAGATAGATAGATAGATAGATAGATAGATAGATAGATAGATAGATAGATAGATAGATAGATAGATAGATAGATAGATGCCGGTAAAAAAGACAATAACTTTGTATAATGTTAACGTTTACTCCCCCAGATGGAATTGAAGAGTCGCATAGTGTGGGTGAGGAACGATCTCCTCAGTCTGTGAGTGGAGCAGGACAGTGACAGCAGTCTGTCTCTGGAGCTGCTCCTCTGTCGGAAGATGATACTGTTCAGTGGATGCAGTGGATTCTCCATGATTGACAGGAGCCTGTCGCTTTGCCACAGATGTCAAACTGTCCAGCTCCATGCCTACAATAGAGCCTACCTTCCTCACCAGTTTGTCCAGGCGTGAGGCGTCCTTCTTCTTTATGCTGCCTCCCCAGCACATCACTGCGTATAAGAGGGCACTTGCCACAACCGTCTGATAGAACATCTGCAGCATCTTATTGCAGATGTTGAAGGACGCCAATAGGCCTTCTAAGAAATTATAGTCGGCTCTGTCCTTTCTTGCACAGAGCATCAGTATTGGCAGTCCAGTCCAGTTTATCATCTAGCTGCACTCCCAGGTATTTACAGGTCTGTACCCTCTGCACACAGTCACCTCTGATAATCATGGGGTCCATGAGGGGCCTGGGTCTCCTAAAATCCACCACCAGCTCTTTGGTTTTGCTGGTGTTCAGTTGTAGTTGTAGTTGTAGTCACACCATTTAACAAAGTCCTTGATTAGGTTCCTATACTCCTCCTCCTGCCCACTCCTGATACAGTCCATGATAGCAGTGTCGTCAGCGAACTTTTGCACGTGGCAGGACTTCGAGTTGTATTGGAAGTCCGATGTATATAGGCTGAACAGGAACAGAGAAAGTACAGTCCCCTGCGGCGCTCCTGTGCTGCTGCCCACAATGTCAGACCTGCAGTTCCCAAGATGCACATACTGAGGTCTGTCTGTAAGACAGTTCACGATCCATGCCACCAGGTATGAATCTACTCCCATGTCTGTCAGCTTGTCCCTAAGGAGCAGAGGTTGGATAGTGTTGAAGGTACTAGAGAAGTCCAGAAACATAATTCTTACTGCACCACTACCTCTGTTCAAGTGGGAGAGGGATCGGTGTAGTATATAGATGATGGCATCCTCCGCTCCCACCTTCTCCTGGTATGCGAACTATAGAGGGTCGAGGGCGTAGTGGACCTGTGGCCTCAGGTGGTGAAGCAGCAGCCGCTCCATGGTCTTCATCACATGTGACATCAGGGCGACAGGCCTGAAGTCATTCAGTTCACCAGGACATGATACTTTTGGGGCTGGGGTGATACAAGAAGTTTTACAAAGCCTCAGGACTCTCCCCTGTTCTAGGCTCAGGTTGAAGATGCGCTGTAGAGGACTCCCCAGCTCCAACGCACAGGCCTTCAATAGTCATGGCGATACTCCATCTGGACCCACTGCTTTGCTGGCACAAAGTCTCCTCAGCTCTCTGCTTACCTGGGCTGCTATAATTGTGGGTGGTGGGAAACTCTCTACTATGTTGGTATCAGCAGAAGGATGGGTGGAGGGTGCAGTAGTCTGAGGTGAGAGTGAGAGTGGGTTAGGGTGGTCAAACCTGTTAAAGAAGTTGTTCATCTGGTTTGCTCTCTACACGTCTCTCTCGATGGTGGCACCCCGCTTCGAGCTGCAGCCAGTGATGATCTTCATCCCATCCCACACTTCCTTCATGCTGTTATTCTGCGACTTCTGCTCCACATTTCTCCTGTACTGCTCCTTCGCCACCCTGACCTGGACTCAAGAGTTCCTTCTGCACGCGCTTGAGCTCATGCTGATCATCGCCTTTAAAAGCCTTTTTTTTCTGGTTCAAAAGGCCCCGATGTCACTTGTAATCCGTGGCTTGTTGTTAGGCATAACAATGTACTGTTCTTACTGGAACTAAAATGTCCATACAAAAGTTGATGTAGTCAGTAGTGTAGTCAACAACCTCTTCAATGTTCTCACATTGGTAGGTGATATGCATCAAATTAATATCCATATAAATGCCCAGACTCAGAGTTTCTCAGTAAAATCATCATATTCTCTCTATGGACTTGTCTCCTTTCCAAAGTGTATCCCACTGCTACCTCTTCCACTGGTAAATGACATAAACACAACCTGCTATTCATATGATGCAACAGAAAATGAGATTCAACGAGCCTGATGGCCATCTTCCATTGATCTAAGGTCCAGTTCTGACACTTGTGTGCCCATTGTAGGCACTTGCGACTGTTGACAAGGGTTAGTAGGGCCATTCTGACTGGCTTGCAGCTACTCAGTCCCATACACAGTAAGGTTCAATGTAATGTAAGCTTTAATACGTTGCTCCCATTAAAATCATCTGTGATTTATGTCACAGTATTCTCTCTGTTGGTTCGTACCTCAGAGAATCACCTTCATTGACATCTCACATCGATCATCTTGGGCAACAAACACCTTGTCAGCGGTTCATGGTTTTTTCCCTCCTCACACCACTTTCGGTA
The DNA here is from genome assembly GCF_900747795.2 of Erpetoichthys calabaricus. Taxonomy (NCBI): domain Eukaryota; kingdom Metazoa; phylum Chordata; class Cladistia; order Polypteriformes; family Polypteridae; genus Erpetoichthys; species Erpetoichthys calabaricus. The sequence continues at coordinate 51,764,074 of NC_041408.2, forward strand.
GGTACTCACCATGGCTGACCATGAGAACCCCAAAAACCTTGCAGTTTAAGAAAATGCTTGGACCCAGTAGTCTGGCCATAACAATATGGCCTTCATCAAAGTCAATTTAGATCTTTATAGCTGCCCATGTCTTCTGCCTTCAACACATCAACTACAAGTACCTAATGTCAGCTTACCATCTATATGTCCGGGACCTTCACATGCACCATTGTTATGAGACAGTCAGAGTCATTCACTTCATATGGGAGTAGCCACAATGTTTTAACTCATCAGTGTAAATTAACCCAACAGGGAACTTTAGCGTCTGCATTTAAACCAACAGTAGGCCCAAAGCTGCATGGACGCCAGCATCTACTAGATGGAGATCTGGCTTAGTGTGCCTGGTTCCAAAATAAACGTTTCCTTGATCTGGATGACATTTAATGCAGGGCAAAAGTTGTCCCAGAATGAGCACTACAGCTATCTCATAATAAGAACCCAATGAGTTTAGACGCTGGCAAAGTCTCAACTTTCACGAGTAGAAGAAACCATAGATGTGAGGTGAAAGAGGTATGAACAAATTCTTGGAGAAAATTTGGGGGTTGAAAGTGGACAAGCTATTAGATTAGGAAGTGCGACACTAATATATATATATATATATATATATATATATATATATATAGTACTAGTCATCCCCCACGTACTAGTTGTAGTAGTGAAACAGGACAGTGAGGAAGGCCCTGCCTGGCTCCCCACTCCTGACATCACACTTCACCCTCCCCTCTGCCCACAGCCTCTGTCTCGAGTTAGTGCGAATATATCGCTTCTGCAAGTGAACTATGATTCTTATAGAAGACGCAAAATCAACCGGAATGTTCAAGGAAATTCTAGAAAAAAAAAAACGATCTAAATCTGTTAAGTAGTTCTCTCATGAAATGTGGACAGACATACAGACAAACAGATGTTGGATTTTATATATATATAGTATATACTGTGTAGCAGTTGAGGCATTTATTGACCTTTTTAACCCTCAGGTACCACTCCAAACACCAGGTAAAAGTACAATTATTATTTATTGTATTATAATAACGTGCACTAAGCACCCTCCACTCCACACTATTCATATACAGTAATCCCTCCTCCATCGCAGGGGTTGCGTTCCAGAGCCACCCGCGAAATAAGAAAATCTGCAAAGTAGAAACCATATGTTTATATGGTTATTTTTATATTGTCATGCTTGGGTCACAGATTTGCGCAGAAACACAGGAGGTTGTAGAGAGACAGGAACGTTATTCAAACACTGCAAACAAACATTTGTCTCTTTTTCAAAAGTTTAAACTGTGCTCCATGACAAGACAGAGATGACAGTTCTGTCTCACAATTAAAAGAATGCAAACATATCTTCCTCTTCAAAGGAGTGCGTGTCAGGAGCAGTGACTGTCACAGAGATAGAGAGAAAAGCAAACAAATCAATAGGGCTGTTTGGCTTTTAAGTATGCGAAGCACCGCGGCACAAAGCTGTTGAAGGCGGCAGCTCACACCCCCTCCATCAGGAGTAGACAAAGAGAGATAGAGAGAGAGAGATAGAGAGAGTAACATCTTCAATCAAAAATCAATACGTGCCCTTCGAGCTTTTAAGTATGCGAAGCACCGTGCAGCATGTCGTTTCAGGAAGCAGCTGCACAAAAGATAGCAACGTGAAGATAATCTTTCAGCATTTTTAGACGAGCGTCCATATCGTCTAGGTGTGCGAACAGCCCCCCTGCTCAATCCCCCTACGTCAGGATCAGAGAAAGTCAGCGCAAGAGAGAGAGAAAAGTAAGCTGGGTAGCTTCTCAGCCACCTGCCAATAGCGTCCCTTGTATGAAATCAACTGGGCAAACCAACTGAGGAAGCATGTACCAGAAATTAAAAGACCCATTGTCCGCAGAAATCCGCGAACCAGCAAAAAATCCGCGATATATATTTAAATATGATTACATATAAAATCCGCGATGGAGTGAAGCCGCGAAAGGCGAAGCGCGATATAGCGAGGGATTACTGTAATCAACAAAAACAATATAAAAAATACCAATCCTCCTCTCCCAGACACTTTGCCACCCTACCTCCCAGCTCAGCTCAGTGTCTGGGCTTTCCCAGAGTCCATTTATACCCCCTGACCCGGAGGTGTTCCTGCCCAACAGTCCACAAGTCCTTATTACTTCCGGGTCAGGGTAAAAGTCCTTTTCTTCAACCTGGAAGTACGTCATTTCTCCTGTTCACGTGACCAGGACATACTTCCAGGTTATAGGGCACATAAGAGTCCACGAGCCTCCCTACAGCGACTCCCGGTGGTCCCCAAGGTATCCAGCAGGGCTGTGCATAAAAACTACAAAGTCCATGAGGCCCTGCTGGAATTCAAGGCACGTCCATGCTGTCGGGAGAGCTCCTCCTGGCGGCCTGGGGGTGAGGGCCGGAAACTCTCGCCGGCCATCCATCACAACTGTAAGTATATTGGTTGTTTTTGCTCTAATTTTGAGTGTTGTGTCCTCCCTTTGCTCTATTTTTTTGTCTGCATTCACATTCTTTGTTCCTTGAAGCTTTGTTCAGATTTTACAGCCACAATGCAAAATTTCCGGATTTGTGAAACTACACATTGAATTGACATTCTGCTTGCTGAAGCACTTTGTATATGCACAAATATGCTGTATACTTTTCACGTGATAATGGTTAATGGTTTATTCGCTCACTTTTCTTTTCGATTCGTTCACCTCTCTCAGGCCACGTTACGTTGATATGACATTAAGTGTCATGGCAACCAATGAATGAGCTACTATTGGGCAGGACTTCTGACCAATGAGTAAAGAGGGAAGCAGTTATCTGACTCAGAAGCTCGTTCTTTATTGCACCCCAGTCATTAATGAGAGGATTTTCCAGAGGTGATTTAAATAACAATATTTTTCTGCTGATTAGAAGAAGACATTAAGGTAGATGAAAATGACTGAGAGATACATGTAATCAAAAACGAGCCACAACCGTAAGTCAGACTGATTTTTATACAATTTTAAAATTGTAATCAGAATTTATAAATCAGAAAGCAAGAATTCTTAAGCTGGGAAGTCCCAAAACTTAAAAGGACGTTTAGAAAGCACAAGTGCTAGAGTCTACCTGTACACTCAGATACCTTATAATTGCCCAAGCCAAAGTTTTTTGCAGTCGCTCTGATGATGTCACAAGCGCCGTGCATTCTGTGTAATTCTGGGTAAGGTTACTATGGAAACGACCAATTATTTTGAAATTGAGGTTCCCATAGGGAAACAAAGATTGTGTGATGGTAAAATGCTACAAATATTTTATGGTTTAAATCCTCAAACTAACATTACATTTAAAATCCTTGGGCCTCAAAACCCCCACATTGATGTATAGATTGAAAAAATATCCATACAGGAATTCTCAGATTTATAAAAATCTGAGGATCATTTTTTGGTGAAGTATTTTATTAGATAGGGATGGGGCAGTTCCACAGCTGCAGTTTCAGGAGGCCCCGTCTCCTTCGGCTCAGTATGCAAAAAACAAAGACAATGGTTACAAGAAAAATCCATTAACAAAAAGCAATATTCATTGACAGGTAGTCAAAAGTAAACAGAAAGAAAAATCAAAATATTCTAAGGGCAAAAAAGATTAAATATGTAACGGAATTTGATCCAGGGATGACACCATGGTTATAGTATAACACCAACTTATTAGAGAAGTGTAATAACAGTTTAGCTGTTTGTCATTAGTCATAATCTCAGCCACCACAAAGAAGCCCCCTGAGGAATCATGCCAGTGCTGCCAACTCACATTGCAGTTAAAGACGCTGCTTCTTATTATGGGATTGTGTTTATATGCCCACCATTACCATGCATATCCCCCCGCCTAGAAACCAGTTCATCACCTGTTCTCTCCCAAGGTGGCGAGAGTACACAGTGAATGCTAACCAGGCTGGCACTGTCTGTTTCTTACTGATGTGGCTCACGGGCCTGATGTGGTTTCTATGCAGTAAAAGTTTCACATTTTTGTTGTTGATGATTTTGTGATCAGGATCAAAAGCTCTGTGTTCTTCCCTAAGTTTTTAATTTGCGTTTGGAGTTTCCCAGGCAGCAGGATGCTTCCTCTCTGCCTGACCTCAGATTCCAGTTTCTGCTAGCCTTAAAGTCGCTGCCGAAGTGTTTATTCAGTCCGCCATTAATCACCGAGTACTGCTGAAGAATGACGAGATCATAAATCACAAAGACACAGAAACAAAATAAAATTCAAAACTCCATTCTACTCCGTGTGCTCTTATGTTCTTCATTTGATAAAACAAAGTTTCTCCAAGAAGGTGTTGTTTACTGTGTGCATCTGGCAATACAAAAATAAATAAATGATGTTCTTAACCTGAATCAAAGAGGCAACTTTACATAAATTATAAATTAGTATTTAAGACCAGTGTGAGCAACAGTAGATGTTACTAATTACTTCAAGCCAATCAAACAGACACTCTCAGTCATCTTGCTTGTAGTTATTTAGACAGAGTTCAATAAAGATTAATTGATAAAATTACCATCTGCTTCACACTCCGTGTTCAACATGAGTGGAAGCAACATCATACAATGTCAGCCATGTGCTTCACTCTGTTGATACTAACGCAAGTTAATTCGTTTTGGGAGGATTATATTTGTTACCTGATGTGGCACTTTATCTGCTTCTTGCATATTTGTGCTAGCCACTGGTTCCAAAGATGGATTTAAACTGGGGGTGACCAGGCACACTCTTTTTCTTGGACTTGTCCTCTTTTACAGGTCCATAAATCTCTATATGGAGATGTATAAAGTTCTGAAAATCATCTGGGATGCTGGTTTGTTTCCTTACTCGGACTGTGTATGCAAAGTAGGTGCTCTCAACCTGCATGTCGTTGTAAAAAAAGAATATGAACGAGTCGCCACACTGCCCAGACCCAATATGAATCTAATATACTGTATGTTGTAAGACAATAAATCTCACTTGAGACAAAAATAAGAATTGGGGAGTTGTCCCCGTATAATGTCCAGCAATCTTCAATGAAAAAAGTTGGAAAAACAGATGATCAAAAGAATAACATTTGATTATACATGACGGTGGAAGGTGAAATTTATACAAAATGGCAACCGGAACTGAAGTATTGGTGGAACTGACATCATAACTGTGGAACCGGAAGTGACATCATCAAACAGGGGCCAGTAGTGATTTCATCAGGGTGCGACCAGATGTGACATATGTGGAAGTGACGTCATCAAATGGGACCGGCAGCAAATGTCATCAATGAGCATCCGGAAGTGACATCGGCTGTGGGAGTCAGAGGCAGAAATGATGAATTGGAATCAGAGCCGTTTTGGGAATCCAGTAGACTCGGTGAGTGAGTTGGTTTATTGTTTTTCTTTTTGAATTCTGATGAAAAACAGAGAGAGGCATTTATACCCAATACAACCCCTTTGTCTCATGAACTTTCACTCACCTCTGGGCTTGTTGGCTGTCTCCTATGCACACGTGTGTGACAATGTTCAGACTTAGCCAATATACACATCATATCCAGGCCTCTCTGTCACCCACCAATAAAAAAACAATTAACTGAATGAATATCCATCCATCCATTTTCCAACCTGCTATATTCCTAACTACAGGGTCATGGGGGTCTGCTGGAGCCAATCCCAGCCAACACAGGGCACAAGGCAGGAACCAATCCCGGGCAGGGTGCCAATCCACCACAGGACACACACAAACACACCCACACACCAAGCACACACTAGGGCCAATTTAGAATCGCCAATCCACCTAACCTGCATGTCTTTGGACTGTGGGAGGAAACCCACGCAGACACGGGGAGAACATGCAGACTCCACGCAACGAGGACCCGGGAAGCGAACCCAGGTCCCCAGATCACCCAACTGCGAGGCAGTAGCGCTACCCACTGCGCCACCGTGCCGCCCACTGAATGAATATATATTATAAATATATATTATTAAAATATAATATATATATATATATATAATATTAAAATAAGCAAAGGACAAACAACACATAAATATAAATATCCATCTGGTTGCTATTTCTCTGGCATTCCAATAGATGGCACATCAGAAACATTTTTAGGACTAAAATGCACTGCATTTGTCATTCTAACAGTACTAGGGTGTTGTACCGTGTTAGCCATTATGAATGTAGAGAAAAGCCAAGCAAAATGACACCTTTTATTGGCTAACTAAAAAGATTACAATATGCAAGTTTTCGAGGCAACTCAGGCCCCTTCTTGCCTGAGTTTGGGACCACTAGGACTCCTCCTAGAGTAGGCTCTCCAACCAAACTGAGTAACCAGGCAGAAAGGGACTTGGTCAGAGAGGTGACCAAGAACTCCATCAATCATGTGTTTATGGCAGAGTGGCTAACTCCTGCTTGGAGTTTGTCAAAGGGCATTGAAAGGACTCTGAGAGCATGAGGAAGAAGATTCTCTATTCTGATATGACAAAAACTGAACTCTTTTACCAAAACTCCAATCACTATGTCTGGGGAAGACCAGGCATTGCTCCTCACCTGCCTAATGCCATCCTTGAGGTAAAGTATGGTCGTGGCAGCATCACCATTTGGGTGTACTTCTCAGTGGCAGGGATAGGAGACTGGTCAGAATTTATGGAAGGACAAATACAGAGGTGGTCCTTGAAGAACATTTGCTCCAGAGTGCATGCGACCACAGAGTGGGGTGATGCTTCACCTTTAAGCACACCTGCAGTGGCTTTGGGACAAGTCTGTGAGTGTACTTAAATGGCCCAGCCACAGCCCAGACTTAAACCCCATAGAACATCAGTGGAGGGACCTGAAGATGGAAGTTTGCAGATCCTTCAGGATCCTGCAGGATCACCCATGAAAAAACAGGTGATCTTCCTCCATATAGGTGGGCAAAGCTTTAGCTTAGTTTACGCTTTATTTTCACAGACAAATTAACACACTTTATCTTTAATTGTGTTTTAAAGCCAGGTGACAAATCGACAGGGACTTTGTGTTTCTCCAAATAGTCCTACTGGAAATTCACGCAAAGGCACTGAAGTGGGAAGGTGAAATGTTGTCAGAGCTTCAGAATCATGGGCTGTGAAAAACATCTGCAGTGGGGAGCGGCTCGGTACCCTGGGGGGAAATACACAAAGATTGCTTGAGAACTCCCTAAAGTAGGACACAGCACCAGAAGCTCGTGATAGTGATTCAGCAATATTATAGAGATGACTAAAAGATTTCAAATGGCTACCAGTCATAATGCTGTATTGTCACTTGAACTTAAAAGCAGAATTTCCTGATCATATTATGGACTTAAATACGTGTCTACTGTGAAAGCAAGGGGGTGACAGAGAGCTCCAAACACGACCCACCAGACAGTCCCGGGTTCAAACAAAAGGTGTTTAATCCACAAAACCTCAGTATACATAAGCACAAAAGTTCTCTCTTCCAGTATCCAGGTCTGTGGATAAATCCGTTAAACACAAAAAAAAACTTTTTTACTATTCGATCTTCATGCTTTGCCTGGTTTTGACTTCTTGCCTGATCTTTGACTTTGATTATTGCCTCTCGTCTGTATTTTGGTCTCTTCATTTAGATTTTTTTGTTTTGTTTTGCCTTTTGCACACATCTCCAAATTCATCTTTATATATAATCTTCATTTGGATCTTGATCTTTGTTTGTCCGCGAATTCACTGCCTTGTGTGGTGTTCCTGCTGTGTTCAGTATAGGGCAGTAGTGATGGAGGAGGAGAGGAAGTGAGGGGGAGGATCGTTGGATGAGGTTGGAGTGTGGTGATTAAAGAGGATTGAACTAAAGGAGTCTACGTGCTGTTTGTACTGGCTGAATACACAACACCTTGGTTGTTACTTTTGTTTACAAACACTGTCGATACCACTCTTTGTGTTTAGATCTGGCGTCGACACCATGCTTTCTGTTTAGATCTGGCGTCGACACCTGCTTCATTGTCGAGATTGTGGTTTTTTGTGTTTCTATCGACCGTCGTTGGCAGCACTTCGTCCAAATCGAATGTTCACCCACTTCTTGGAGTCGGCAGTCAGAGTATATAAGTCGGACACACTTCTGTGATTTTTCCATCAGTCGGCATTTGGAGTTCAAGAAAGAAGCATTGGTTCTTACTTACTCTTTGGATTGCAACAAAGCAACCTGAGAGATTGGAGAAAGGTTGAGAAGAGATCGTGAGAGGAAACGACAGCGTCATGAAAACGAGATGGACTGTGAACGGAGAGAAGCAGAAATGCTCCTCCACCACCACATAATTACTATTCGGACAGTGATTCCGAGTAGGCCGTTCCTATCGAATGAATGTCCAAGGGTTTTGTTTTGTAATTTTGTTTCCCTTAGAAAAAATCATAATGCTGTGCGACGAAGGGCCCAAATGAATTAGAAGAAGAAGCACTAGATGGCAGTAGAGAGTCAGCTAAAACATAGGCATTGCATTAAGAATCTCCTCCAGGCTTATACTACTGAAGACTGTAGTACTCCAGTCACACCTCAAAACACAGACATTCAAACTAAACAAATTGTTGTGCTTTAAATTAACTAATCTTTATATATAATCTTCATTTGGATCTTGATCTTTGTTTGTCCGCGAATTCCATGCATGCGTAGACCACCTTCCAGTTTAGTACGTTGTTGTTACTCACGGATGTCAACAATGTGCCGGAATAACGAAAGGGGTGGTGGACAGTGTTATGCTGGTTAGCTCCTGAGGCCTGGTTAGAGAATGAGATTGCCGAAGATAAAAGGTATGTGCCTACGTAACATATGAATGAAAGAAAGACAGTGGGTAAAATGAATGACAACGTAACAGCACGTTCCAGAAATTATTATTGTTACGTTGTAGCCGGCGAGTGCTGCGCGTCTCACAGTTGTACCCTGGCTTGCTCACATGTCAGTGAAGTGATCCCTATTTATGCTTTAAAGAGCCTGGATACCTATGTGTCCCCCTTTAATAACCATTGCTCCGTGTATATTGCCTTACTCTTTGGATTGCCACAAAGCAACCTGCGAGATTGGAAAAAGGTTGAGAAAAGATCGTGAGAGGAAATGACAGCGTCGTGAAAATGAGACGGACTGTGAACGGAGAGAAGCAGAAATGCTCCTACACCACCACATAATTACTATTCGGACAGTGATTTCGAGTAGGCCGTTCCTATCGAATGAATGTCCAAGGGTTTTGTTTTGTAATTTTGTTTCCCTTAGAAAAAATCATAATGCTGTGCGACGAAGGGCCCAGTTCACGACTGGCAGCCGCGTTTAAACAGGGAGCCCTTCACAGACAACTTTAACACCCGCAACGTAGTTGGGCACACATGGCTAGTTTAAAATAATGAGTTACCAGATTCCTGCCGAGCCTGGACAAGGGCAGAGATTGAGGCTGATCCCATCATACATACAGTAGAAAGCATTTGTACAGCACTGGCTCTGTCACAAAAAAGGGGCAAGTGTTATGTATTAATATGTGTTTATGGATTTTATTGTTATTGTGTTGTTTTGAGTTATTATGTGTGACTTTGCAGTGGGCTAAAACTCAGCTGAGATTCACACAGTCGACATGACAGTGATTTATATATTTTTTAGGTGGGGATCCCAGGACCGTACCAAGCCTTGACCCAACTCACATACACTTCCTCACAGAGACAAAAAAGCAACCGATAATAACCACAAATTACTAACAAAAACCACACATGATGAAGTCCATGAAAAACATATTAATGAAATAAAATGATGGAGATAGATAGTCCAGAGATCAGCTCGCTGTATGTGAATGTAAAAACAGTCCTACCGGTATTTCCTGACAATGACAAATGATGGGATCAGGAGCGCTCCTCTTCACAGATCGACACAGAATCCAAATCAGTCCTCACTCAGCAGACAGACACCAGACAATCCATACACACGCACAGGAGATAATCTAGGAAAAAACAAGAATCCACTGGTATTAAACGGGAAGGCAAACAGACAGGTAACTCCAGACATGAAACACAAAAGACTTTTTCTTCCTCTGTATAACTGGCCCCCTTTTAAATGTCACACCTGCCTCCTTGTCCCCAGCAGCCCCTGCACTTTTATGTATTTTTTATTACCTCTTTATTGTTTACTGTCTTTTTAAATATATCTCTATTCCTTGATCATTGTGGGTGAAGCCTCAGGGGGTGGAAACCACCACTCCTGAATTCTCCTTCTGGCTGTGTAAGTCAACTGAGAAGGCTCAGAATGCTGGAGATCATTTTTTTTTCATTGTGGAGTTCTGTGATTGTTGACCTTTCTGTCTGTATTTATTGTTTTTTGTGAAATTCTTGCCAGTTTTTCTCTTGGATTCCAATTTCTGGATTGTGTTTTTGAACTTGTTTGCTGTAGGATAGTTTTCTAGGCAACTCCTTTTTCTGCTCTGTTGAGCAGCTTTGCCTAATTTTCTATTTTTGCTAATAAATCTCTGATTTATAAAAATTCCTTTTGTTCACAAGGCAGGGGTTGATGGTCATCCTGTGTTTTGTGGGGCCTTGTGATAGATTGGTGGACATTTTGTGTATTTTCCAGCGACCTCCTCTTACTTTAGCCAGCAGGTAATACATAGGGTCTGCACTCTTCACTGAGTTAAAGTACTAATATAGATTATACTAATTAATAATGCAGAACTGGAACACATAATAATACAGGTTAGTTAAAACACACAAAGAACAGGGTAGAAACTGATTAAACATAAATGGAAACCAACAACATCCATCCATCCATCCATTTTCCAACCCTCTGAATCCAAACACAGGGGTCTGCTGGAGCCAATCCCAGGCAACACGGGGCAAGAACCAATCCCGGGCAGGGTGTCAACCCACCGCAGGACACACACAAACACACCCACCCACACACCAAGCACACACGAGGGCCAATTTAGAATTGCCAATCCACCTAACCTGCATGTGTTTGGACTGTGGGAGGAAACCGGAGCGCCCGGAGGAAACCCACGCAGACACGGGGAGAACATGCAAACTCCACGCAGGGAGGACCCGGCAAGCGAACCCAGGTCCCCAGGTCTCCCAACTGCGAGGCAGCAGTGCTACCCACTGCACCACCGTGCCACCCACCAACAACATCCCTCCAGTAATTAATTGATAAACTATGGCCAGTTGACAACAGAGATTAAAACAGTTAAAGAGTCAAAAAAGTCAAAAATAAAGTCACAGTCCTGGAGATCTTGGCCACCTACCCCCTCATGGGTTTCCTATAGCGGAGTCTGTGCTGGGCATCCAGTCTGATGAGAGAATCTTTCCATCTGATGATTTCAATGTTCCTTAATCTGAGATGAGTTTTCTTTATGCAGGATAGCAGCCTGGCAGTAGAGCAGTGGAACCAAGATACCAAGAAGAGAAACAGAATAAAGGGGGGTTAGTAATGGTTTAAAAATATTGTGATACTTATTTTTCTGTACAAATGACTAACAGAAATGCAGTATGCCCAGCTAATCAGCAGCTCTAGTCAGGGTATGCCAGACTAAAGTCCTGGGTCTGACACTGAATGGGCTTCTCTTACATTAGCAGGCACATCATTACACAGTTTCAGGACTCTGTAACTAAAAGCTCAACCTCCCACTGTTAGTCCTTAGAATTTTTAGTAGACCCGCATGCAGTGCCACTCTTGAGTGGTCAGGTCTGGGGTAGAGCTCTGTCCTAAGCTGAGTTTACAAGACACCAACCTCTGGTAGTGCTTTGAAGGTATAGCTCTCTGACTAGAAGGGGTGGAGTCAGTTGCCCTAATTGGGCATCTTCTCAGAGCTGCTGGAATAGAAAGAGATGATACCATTAGCGACAGCACCCCCTCTTTGCCTGGGGTGATATTGCTTACCTCGGTTGAACTCAGAAGATGATTCTCTGACCCACATGTGTGACACTGTCCTTAAAGGAGGAGCAGTACTTGTGATAATAAATAAGTGGCAGAGATTTGGATGCACCAAGCAGAATCGTAATGACATAACAGAAAACAACTGAAACAATCTTTCAAGTACACTTAGGAAACAAAATAAAAGTCCTAGTCATGTGAAGCAAAGTTAAATAACCTGACTTTTTAAAATCATTTTTATTTGAAGTACCACTGAAAAGCAGTTTTTTTTTTTTACAAAAAAGTGGAAATGAGAGATACATTGTATATTATATAATATAAGAGGCACTGCTCCAGGTGTTTTTGCTTCTTCTAGTAAGGGGAGTGGGGTACCCCATTATACACATATAGGTTAGGAGAAAGAGACATTTTAGATAGGAGACCCCGGTTACAATTCCTAGGAGATAGCTGTGTGTGACATTATGCTGGCTTTCCGTTCACCTTGGATGATGGAGCTGCGAATGACATCACACCCGAGTTGACAACATGCCAATAAAACACTGGGAAAACCAATATGGGCAGCTCCTTGTTGTGCTTGTGCATTCTAGTCAGATGCCTGAACCACCTCAGCTGGCTCCTTTCAATGCAGAAGAGCAGTGGCACCTCACCCTGTCTCTAAGTAAGGCTGACCCCTGACACCTTACGAAAGAAGCTAATTGCCGCCACCATTAAGCTGGTTTAATGATTGGATTATTCCAAACGTAGTGCCGGGCCCTGGCAGCAGGATTTTTCTCAGCCTAAGTATTTGGTATGCCACTATAGCAGTCATTTCCACTCTTGAAATTTGTTATGGTATCCTGCTTCCTCATGACCCATGCCTGAGTCCGCACTGGTCCTTCTGAATGTTCTTTTCTCTACAGACTGGACTTACTTATATCAATGCACATTGATTCATTCTTCAATTTCCTTCTTTAAATATCACTGAGTAATCTACTGTTCAGCTTGTCCACTAAGAAGGTGCTATCTATCTATATACACCGCTCAAAAAATGAAAGGAACACATAAATCACACATTGGATCTCGATCAGTGAAATATTCAAGTTATACTGTGTAATTCGTTCGAGAACAAAATGATTTAACAGCAGTCAAAGTAAACCAAAATTACCAAGCCATTGAGCACTGGATTCAACATCACACAGAAAGTTAAATTCATAAATTGAATTTGCAAGCTGCTCCAACTTGCGTGAACTTCATCACGGCAACTCATCCTGTGACTCAGTAGTGTGTATGGCCCCCACGTGAAGAACGTCTGGGCCTGCTCCTTATGAGACGGCAGATGGTGTCCTGGGGGATCTCCTATCTGACCTGCATCATGGCATCAGTGAGCTCCTGGACAGTCTGAGGCGCTACTTGGATGCACTGATACATAACGTCCCAGAGGTTCTCAGTTGGATTCAGGTCTCGGGAACATGCAGGTCAGTCGATGGCATCCATGCCTTCACCATCCAGGAACTGCCTACACACTCTAGCCACATGTGTCTGGACATTGTTCTGCATCAGGAGGAACCCTGGGCCCACTGCACCAGCCTAACATCTGACAATGCCTCTGAGAATTTCATCCTGGTACCTAACAGCAGTCAGGGTATGGTTGCCTAGCATGTGGAGGTCTGTGTGACCCTCCATGGATATGCCTCACCAGACCGTCACTGATCCACCACCATAAAATATGAAAGTTTATCTCCATCTGTCAGGCAGTTACTAGCCACCTGCTGCAGCTCGAACCTTGATCATAGTCTTAATCGAAAGCTTATGATGTGATACACACTGATGAACCAGCAACCTCTGCAAAGTTATTGGGGTTCACATCTTTCTTATGGCAAACTACACGGGGGTAAACTGATCTAAAAGGTGACGTGGCAGAAAGAAAAAGAAGAGCAGAGACATCTGCCGAGTGTGTTGCAGAATGCAGAAGCTGATTACGTGACTTGCTGGTACTTGCACGCTGCTGAGGCTGGAACCTTGATCTTGTGACAACTAGAGGTCTGCATGTTTCCTAGTATAGAATAGAAGTTGCTCGATTCTGATGGGAGAAGTGAGCACATGTGTTCTTTGTCCAATACGCTATAATAATGTAAACCCATGCAACTTGGTTCAGAGTTCTGGCCTTTAACAGCGGACCCCTGTAATTGGTCTCCCCAAGGGAAGTCACTACTCCTGGGGTCTGAATCTGTGGTTAAAGTTCACGGCTATCAACGTCACAGCAATGTGTGCTTTCTAAGCAGCAGTTCCAAAAATGCCGGCAGAAAAAAAAGCATTTAGGCTGCTGGATTTAAATCATCCCCAGATGAGCAAAATAGGACCAACATGAAAGAGAAACCTGTCCTAACCTAGCATCAAATTTGCTATTAATTTTTGTGGTGCGACCCTTCTTTTTGTTTCAAGTTGACATATGCCTAACATTATGAATGTCAAACATCTTTATTCAAAAAGACATTACATGAATGTCAACACGCAAGGGAAAAAAAAGCAAGCAGCAACTTTGCTGACATCCTGGTAGATCCCGTCAGTAGCGTCAATGCTTCTTTTGATGCATTTCGTGGCCAATAAAATCTCGCCTTTCATTTTTCTTTCTCTCCTCTCTTACAGAACCGTGTGCTGGCATCTGGATTGAAGTCTTTTATTTTTTTTCACTTATTTTTGTTCTTCTTGAAGCCAGCTGGAAGGATCATGCAACCGAGGAAAGAAAGAAGAATTGTTTCAGATCAAGTGGTCTCTAAGGCTCTTCCCACATGGTGTTCGTTACACACAATTAACAGCTCTGATGGTGTGTGTTTCTGGGCCGCATGTTCGACTTGACATGGCTTGAATTCCTTCTCGCTTTATTAAATGCTCACCAGGTGAATGTTCTGCCACCTCTGCCTGTGTCATGGATACCCTACCTTGGGTTCTAGCTGCTTTGCTAATCTATAAAACAGCAATCTGTGAAAGCTCCAAGCCGTGTTTGCCACGCCTGCACTGTGGTAATTTATAAAGGACTCATCAGTCATTTCGAGAAGCGTTTCCAACATCATATGGCTAGAAGTGTTCAGTCCAGCTGCCAAAGCAGTGTGAAAACACTCAGAGCTGTTAGCACATTATAAAGGCTTCTGACAGCTCATCTATTAACATGCTAACATGCATTCATCAAAACCTGCTGGCCTACAGAGGGCATCTCTAATATGAGATGGTAGTCCAGCAGTGGGCGCTTGCACGGTGAGCTTGTTTGAGTTGCCATTCACATCTTCAAGATCTGGAAGGGAACCACAATGCCTGGAGGAAAAAGGCAGAATATGTGAAGGCTGTACAGACAGTGAGGCAGCAGCTCTAATTAACATCACGCTGTGACACGACGCCCTCAACAGGTCACAAGTGTAAATGGTCAGAGTGGCATTAAGGCAAGACACTGCAGGTGTGCCGGGTGATTACAGCTTCTTGACAATATAGTCAAATATAAGTAAATAGAAGGTAGTGAACTTACGTTGTTGTCAACTGAAGGTTCCTTAGCAAAACAAAGTCCCACAATATATCTCAAAATGCCCGTTAGAGGCAGGGATGCTAGTGATGTGTAAAGCGATTCTTTTTAGTGACTCGATTCATTTCGTTCAGATCACCAAAATGATTCGAATCTTTGAATCACTGATTGGTTCACGTCAAAAACAACAACAAGCTATATTCTAGTTTAAAATCTAGTACACTATCATAAGTGTGTAACAACTATAACCACCAAACAATACAAAAAGCAAGTAACATAATAAGTAATTCACACATCATAATAATAATAACAATAATAAATAACATTTCAACAATAAATACAAAAAAAATAATCGTACAAATGGATCCTTAGAATAGTGCCCACATCACAGTAGAACTGGGAGACCATTGAAATATGACTAAATAAAATTATTGTTAGTTTTGGATTAATCTCCCACAAAGCCCTTCTTTTATATCCCATTCTTTCTGAAGCAATCTCCCACAAATATATCAGGAGTGAAGTGAAGTGAGATTCATTGTACTCTTATCTTGTCTTTTGTCTGCAGTTCATTGTCTCTTTGTCTGCAGTTCGTTCCTGTAATATGTTACTGTACTCAAATATATTTTATAAATCTGCCTATTTCTGCTCACCTGCACATTTGACACAGAGCCAGATTTAGCACAGGGGTTCACCATATAGAACTGCTAGGCAAGCATTATAACACAAGACAGATAGACACAACTGGGAAACGGGCAGTCAGACTGAGGACTGTTGTATACTATTTTTGTCTGTCAAAGTCAACATGAAACTGTATCCTCTTTGCCTTGTTTGGAATGGCATGATTCACCGAAGTGAAGTGATTCACCTGCACGTGAAGGAAGAGTATAAAGCCTTGGAACATCGCCTGGCACACCTTTGAAGCCAACGGACGGATAGGAGATAACGTCATCCGATCCTGAAAATCCTTCCACTTCAACAGCAAAAATGTCAGACTCTGAACATCAGGCCCCCACTCCCGAACTGGGTTTTTGCCATTGTCTTCCTTCGTCTGTTATGCAGAGTAAGCCGTCATTAAACAAAGCTAAGTTATTTCTCCTATGTGATTTCTTACTGCCGTATCACTAAGGGAGGGGTATTGCCTTTTTATATCATGTCTATATAGATTTGGGTTAGGTAACACGCCGCAATTACAAAAGAACTCATTCCCAGGGAGCTAACGCTGTCTGCTGGATACAGTTCCCCAGTTCAGTACATGAACTGATTCTTTCAGTGGACCAGTTCAGTGTGAGTACTGCGAGTCTCTTGTTTGCAGTTCGTGAATGAACCTGCCATAGGGCTTACTGGTTTATTCAGTCCGTCCATGTACCGCAATGGTCATAGTCACTCAGTCAGAGTGAACCAATCAATGGAGGGTGCTTGGTGTCATCCATCATGTCAGTCATTGGCTAGATGTCATCATATCCATTTTGCTGAAACAGCTTACTGATAGGCTATTTCTCAAAGACAGCAGCCATTGAAGTGATGTTAAGATGACAGCGCCGGAGTGTTGCGGAATTCAATTTAAAATGTAGCACGCACTGCGCATGCCTTGAGAAGATTCATTAATTAATGGCATTGTACCAGTACACTTGTTCAGAGACGAAGACAAGTACAAAAGCACATCACTAGGGGATACCGTCAAACCCTGGTATGTCATAAAAAAGACAGAATGAAAGACAACTATAAAGCTTCAGAAAAAAAAGTGAACAAGACCTGCACTTTTGAATGTGACAAGACAGGAGCCATACTTAATCACCTGGCACACTTATTCAGTCTTTGCCAGTCCATTAGTGCTAATTTTGAGATGCCAGTCAATCTAATCTGCAATGCAGGGGGGAAGTTGGAGTACCCAGGGAAAACTCACCAGTTGCCCACATAGATAGTACCTGGTCCATGATTTGAACCATGGAGCATGAAGAAGAATAATAACCCCGCTTCCCCTGTGTTGTTTATTATGCCCTCATGTCAGCCCTCTCCACCAACAAAAACACCAAAAAAATCCTCACGGAAATGATCAAAGTATAAAATAATTAGAATCAAATGACAAATTTACTGCCTTTGAGATCTTGATTCCTGTCTTCCAGATGGGGTGGTTTGCCCACCTATAGGTGTACAGGTGTATTCTTCCTTACCCTACATACCTACCTAACCTCCAAGTAGGCACAGCATACAAAGTCATTTCAAGCTGAAGTGTGTTAAGTTCCACACAAGCCCACCACTCACCTGTCATTTTTTATCTATATCCATGTTACTGGTTGGTCTAGAGGTTGCCCAGTACCCCCATTGCCTATTTCCACTTTCAAAAAAGCCACATGGCCTCACTCTCATAGGCCACAAACTGTTATCAGCTATCAGCAACTCCCAGCAGGAACTCATTTGTGCCCCTGGTATCTACTATCTGGCCTTCCTTCTAAAGTCCTGCAGAACATTAAATGTTGGCTTCCTCTTTCTGTTACAATCCCAGGGCAGCCAGTCTCAGTTTTCCCATAGTGCCACATGCAGGACGTCTCCTACTGCCAATGCGGCTCTGCCTCTGTCCTGGAGGATTCTCTCTGCTCCTGTCATACCCCAGTGTCCCCACCTTGGGCTTTAACAAGAACTCAGGACATGAAGTATAGGAATAGGGAGCCAGTGGGGCAATAAGGGAGGCAGATTCAGCTGATATAACAAAGTAAAAAGGTGTATTTATTGCAAAAAAAAAAAGTTCTATAAAGACAAATTTAAAAAATGAACAGAATTACTACATTAATTAATTAAAAGGAAAAACAAACAAAAAAAATATTCAAAAAAATTATTCATGCATGTACCTTAAAAAAATCTTCCAAACAAAAAAAAGAAGAAATCACTGCCCTTTTTACAAGTTCTAAAGAATCAGCCATTAAGTGAAAAGAATGCAAGAGGAAAAGAGGAAGGCCAAAGAGGAGGAGTAGGGATGTGGTGAGATGGCATGCAGGTGGGAGGTGTGACAGAGCAAGATGCCAGAGGACAGGAAGATATGGAAAAAGATGATCTGCTGTGGCAACCCCTAATGGGAGCAGCTGAAAGAAAAAGAATAACAAGAAGAAGAACAAGAAGAAGAAGAAGAAGAACAAGAAGAAGAAGACTGCTTTCTCTCTCCCTATCCAAAAAAAAATAATTAGAGGGAAAGCTCACTTGCTCTGGCAAATCCGGAATAACGGTCTGTTCCCCTGCCTGTAAGTCACTTTGCAGCCGCCTTAATTTTTTGCATACTGACCTTCTCCTAGTCTGATCTGAACTCCTTGACTGATGAAAGACCTGACCTGAGTCTAACACCCCTCCATTTCTCACCCTGGTCATGTGCCCGGCCTACAATATATCAATATCTATGTCGGTTGTGCCACATGCAGTCATACAGTGCCATCTCTCTGCAGCACCCTGCATCACGTCTGTCCCATATACTGTACTCCGAGGCCAGCAGACATACTTACTCCAGAGTATTGCAACTCCTAAATACCACTGTTGCACCAGCCGAACACTGGGACGAAACACAACGGAAAGCAGGCACACATCTCCAAAGTCCAGGGCCGTCTTAACACCATCCTAGCCGCCTGAGCAAAGTACTGTGCAGGGTCCCTTGTTTTGACAGCAAAACAGAAACATACATAGGCATCAGAAACATTGTGGGCCCCTATGCTCCTCGGGCCCCCAGCCAGTGGCTATTGTACCCATACATCAAGATGGCCCTGGTCAGGAAATGGGGGCTTTAGGGGCTTAAGCCCCTGATCTCTGGCGCCCAGCCCCTGCCCCTGATCTGTCAGTCCCAGAAATACACAAACAATTGCAGCAAGCCCCTGATCTTCTTGCCCATGGTGTACCCTTCACATTCCTGTTATACAATAAATCAATTCCTTTGCAAGTTCTTACTTATTTACATAATTTTAATGAATTACTTTGTTTTAACTAATATTAGTAGCTGAATGGGGAGCTTATATCAGTTCCTTTTCTCCTTTATTTTAGTATTGATCATTTTCTATAGATATTTTTCAATTGCTAATTATTGTACACCAGGGCCGTCTTAACAGCATCATAGGCCCACAGCTTGGGGTGAGTTGGGGTCCCTGTTTGGATAGCAAAGTAGAAACATACATAGGCATCAGAAACATTGTGGGCCCCTGTGCTGCTGCCCATTGTGCCCATACATTAAGACAGCCCTGCAAAGGCCCTCAAATAGAAATATGCGCCACCCCTTCTGCCCCAAGTCTGACATACCCAGCCGCTGCATGTGTGCACCTGGGGAACAAACCACTAAGTGAACAAGTACTTTTTTATTTTATTATAAGGACAGTGCATGCAAAGAAGTAAATACAAATGGGGCAAAGTGTGTTTAAAGTATCACATTGTGAGATGTTTCTTCACGCCTCTTCTTGCCAGTCTTCCTTCACATTAAATATAAAACAGAACAGGCCCTGATTACCATTTGGTCAGGTGATTTCAGCTCACTGCATGAAATTGTGACTCTCTGATGAATCAAAAGGTTGGATTTGGGCTGGCAAAGCAAACCTCAAGCTGCCCCTCATGAATCTCACCTCGGACGACGTGTGATGCTTTACCTTCATGTGCAGTTACTGTGTGGCTTGGACCTGTGATCTGCCGGGCCTCACTTTCTCGAAAGTGTAAATTGAAATCAGTTGGACCTTCTGGTTGCACCCAGTCAGGCACGCCTGATGACATGTCTGCTGTGTCTTCTTCTCCAACATTGGCAGACATCGTCAGCTCTCAAGATGCAAGAAATGAACATTCTTTCCCATTCCGTGGAACTTCTTTGATGGCATCAATGCCGATTGTTTTCTTTTTCTTTTCTGTCTTTTGAGCTTTATTTCTGATGATTTTTTTTTATCCACATTCTCTTATTTAACATCAGACATACATTAGTAATTTCTGATTTACATAAATGGGCAGATCTCACTCGCACCAAGCTGCCCACTTTCACAATCATTTATATCAAAACACACCGGAAGCGTCTGCTCACTGCAGCTTCACTGACTTTTTTTTGTCAAAGCACAGACTTGAATGGCGCTGCAGACAAAGAGGAATTCTTTCCAATGGTAATGATCATCCTTGGAAACCGTCCGCCTGCTGTGATCCTGAAGGGGAAAGGGCATATAAATTAAGAATTCATCGAAAACGACCACACCGCCCCATACCTCGGCTCACAGGCGCACAGAACACGTTTATTATTTTAACCCTTTAACCACAGGCAGGAGTTACACACAATTAAAGCTCTATTAAATGTGCTCTCCAGCCGTCAGTCAATGATAAACATGTCTTCAAAACTTGGAGAATGGGTACAGGTGAGTTTTTTTTTTATTTTACTTATTTCGTTTGCAGCCCAGGGCAGGATTATACATATTGTGGAAATAAAGAACATAAAAAAACAGATAAAGGTTTGGGGTAGCCACCCTATATACTTGAAAATGCAGGTAGAGCAAAGACATGCGTCTTTACAGACTGGAGTCCAATACAGAATGGCGGTTATATAGATGAACTGCAGGAAATGATGTCAGAATGACTGGATACCAGAAGTGATGATAGAGTGGTCGGTACTGGAAGGGATGTCAGAATGGTGGGATACCAGAAGTGATGTCAGAGTGGCTGACTACCGGAAATGAGTCAGAATGGTTGGATACCAGAAGTGATGTCAGAATGGCCGGATACCGGAAGTGATGTTAGAATGGTTGGATACCAGAAATGATGTCAGAGTGGCTGGATACCGGAAGTGATGTCAGAATGATAGAAAACCAGAAGTCATGTCAGAATAGCTGACTACCGGAAGTGATGATAGAGTGGTCGGTACTGGAAGTGATGTCAGAATGGTTGGATACCGGAAGTGATGTCAGAATAGCTGACTACCAGAAGTGATGATAGAGTGGTCGGTACTAGAAGTGATGTCAGAATGGCTGGATACCGGAAGTGATGTCACAATGGTTGGATATCAGAAGTGATGTCAGAATAGCTGGATACCGGAAGTGATGTCAGAATGGTTGAATACCGGAAGTGATGTCAGAATAGCTGACTACCGGAAGTGATGATAGAGTGGTCGGTACTGGAAGTGATGTCAGAATGGTTGGATACCGGAAGTGATGTCAGAATAGCTGACTACCAGAAGTGATGATAGAGTGGTCGGTACTAGAAGTGATGTCAGAATGGCTGGATACCGGAAGTGATGTCACAATGGTTGGATATCAGAAGTGATGTCAGAATAGCTGGATACCGGAAGTGATGTCAGAATGGTTGAATACCGGAAGTGATGTCAGAATAGCTGGATACCAGAAGTGATGTCAGAATAGCCGACTACCAGAAGTGATGATAGAGTGGTCGGTACTAGAAGTGATGTCAGAATGGCTGGATACCGGAAGTGATGTCACAATGGTTGGATATCAGAAGTGATGTCAGAATAGCTGGATACCGGAAGTGATGTCAGAATGGTTGAATACCGGAAGTGATGTCAGAATAGCCGACTACCAGAAGTGATGATAGAGTGGTCGGTACTAGAAGTGATGTCAGAATGGCTGGATACCGGAAGTGATGTCAGAATGGTTGGATACCAGAAGTGATGTCAGAGTGGCTGGATACCGGAAGTGATGTCAGAATGACAGAAAACCAGAAGTAATGTCAGAATAGCTGACTACCGGAAGTGATGATAGAGTGGTCGGTACTGAATGTGATGTCAGAATGGTTGGATACCGGAAGTGATGTCACAATGGTTGGATATCAGAAGTGATATCAGAATGGTTGGATATCAGAAGTGATGTCACAATGGTTGGATATCAGAAGTGATGTCAGAATGGTTGGATATCAGAAGTGATGTCAGAATGGCTGGATAACGGAAGTGATGTCAGAATGGTTGGATATCAGAAGTGATGTCAGAATGGTAGGATTCTGTAAGTGATGTCAGAATAGCTGAATACTGGAAGTCATGTCAGAATGGCTGGATACCGGAAGTGATGATAGAGTGGTCGGTACTGGAAGTGATGTCAGAATGGTGGGATACCAGAAATGATGTCAGAATGGCTGAATACCAGAAGTGATATCAGAATGGCTGACTACTGGAAGTGGTGTCAGAATGGTTGGAGGCAGGGAGAAAAAAACAGAAAATGTGGAGGAAAAATCCACGTGGGCATGAGGAGAAAGGATCTGCACACTTACAAAGAAATAAAGTCAGGCCCCAGAGCTGGATTACTATATCTTTGGTTCTAAAAGATAAGTAACACTTTACAGGATATGAACTCTGTGGAACTTGCAGTTCTTTGTATTTCGCATGTATAAAATATCTGATATTGTGCTAAATAAAACTCAGGTCATTTGAAAAGCCAATCTGTCACAGTTTATTGTCACACTAGCTGTGCTGCTCATTTCCTTATCTTAGATGAGTTAAAATGTAAGTAATGAGTGTAGACCTCAGTGCTAACATTTACAGTGTACCATATGTTAGAATGTATTTTGTAATGCATATAGTAGTAAAATGCATTGCATTTTTCATTCCAACAGATGGCCAACAAATGCAAATTGGTATGGGATTGGTAAAATCAGCATCAATTATTGTAACGCTCCATCTGTTGACAATGCATTTTATTATTACAAATGTTTATGATGCCCTATCTGTTGGAACAACAAATGCAGTACACAGCTCTCTGTTATATGCCATTTGGTATGTGATTTGTAAAGGTGGTGTTATTATTAATGATGTGCCATCTGTTGGAATGACAGAGACATAGAAACCAGAGGGATACACAAATACTTATCATTTTATTAAGGTGGATAACTAAGTCAGATCTACTAAATTTTAAATTAGACTAATATTTTAAGTGGAAAATGAATGGAAAAGACAGATTATTATTTATTATTGTATTTTATAATTATCATACAGTATCTCCATCATCATGATATGATATAGAGCTACTGGAATACTAAAAAGCAGCTCCTCTTTTAACTGCTAGTGTTTAATCATTCATGAGATTGGATTTTTGAGGTTTCTTCAAGTCCCGCATATTCATTATCTAAATGCCCCCTCTGCGTGCCGGACATATGAGCCGTCTTCTGAGGACTTTGAGCGCTCCTCTGAGGTTTGATGATCAGTGGGCCTAACAAAACGCAGCTGCTCAATATTTCTAATATGTCATTTTACAAACTAAATAATAGATGTGGCACATTTTTTGTGTCAAGAGATCTGAATTATAATTTTTTATTGTTACATTGGGCTGTATAAAAAAAATAAATGTGATGCAGTTATCCAATGATTGAGCATTTAATTAGTCGGCTCTGTTGTTACACGCAGTAATGAATGGGGAACCACACAATTAATCTTGTTTGCATCGAGTGCCCGTGTTTTGTTCTTTTATGCCACAATGGAAGCTCTTGATTGTTAGTTACATAGTCAGAATATAAATGGAAGGGTCCTGAGCAAAATAGCTAGTTACTTAAGTGAGCATCCACACTCTTTTCACTTCCTGTTGTGGATTACAGTGATAGCTAAGTGCATTGGTAGCAGTTCGTTTAGGTTAAGAACACTAAGATAAGTTGTTATAAAATGTCTCTTTATCTGTCCAAGGAACATTGAAGAAGTTGAACTGCTGTTTACATATACTGGATTCAAAATGATTCCGCACTCTTTCACTTTCCGCACACATTGTTGTCTGCAGATTTCATTTTAAATGTATATATTTGATATTTGCGCTCATCGATCTACATCCCATAACCAATAATGACAAACTGAATTTTTGCAAATTTATTACAAATCAAAAACTAAAGCATGCCCATGCATTAAGACAGCCCCCATTTGTGGGATCAGCTGCCGGCTTTTAGGCTTACAGCGCCATGTGCTCATCGCACGAAGTCCCCAGCCAACCTAAGGGCTCGCTCTCCTGTCCTCTCTGTCTCAGACTGCATCTGCCCCAGTCGCTGCTTCTGAGCCACTGAGACCATTTGATGAAGAAGACTTTGTGTTCTTTTAACCTGTAGAGGGGAGCCGGACCACTCACGACTTTGAGAGTAACTTCTGTGCTTATCTGCTGATGATAATCCCCTTCTGAATAAAGTCTTGTGTCTGTACCTGCCTGTTCAGCAAAAAAGTACCTGACTGTTCAGCAAAAAAAGATTTTGTATCTTGGAAACCTGATCCCTTTTTCCAGTCTCCTGTGCAACTCTGTGACCCAAGCTTGACAATATGAGGTCATAACATAGGATAACATGGCAGTCTGAAATCCACTACCTGCAGTTCAGGGTAGTAAGGGTCTGGGGCCTATCCTGGCAGCAACCGAGTACAGTGCAGGAACCAACTGAGTGCCAGTCCATTTCATTATATTGTTCATTAGATTGTTGTATATTACATCACTAGTATTTAGCCCAACCTATGCACAGAATTTGTTTTTAATTTAACCCTCAGAGATATGTTCCCAAACCAACCTTCCATCCTCTTATTAGAGAATAAGAAATAGGAAATTAAGTATATATTTTGTCACACACGTGCGCATGGGAGGCAGCTAGAGGGCTTAAATGATAGTAGTACCACGTCAGACCAGGGGGTGGCAAGCTGCAATAACTTTCTCTCTCCGTCCTCTGCAAACTATCCTTGGGAAATTCTGTTAGATGCCAGCACTATTGATGACATCACTACCAGTACCGGTGCCATTGATGAAGTCACTACTGGTCTCGAAGATGCCAATTCTGTTTCTGGCGTTCCAGATGATGTCACTTCCGGTCTCAATGACATCACTTCCAGTCCAGATGACATCACTTCCTGCCACGGCCTTTAAAGTCACCATTTTACCAAACTAAAGTCAGTTCTGTTTTGGACCCAAACCTGTGAACTTCTCAATCAATTTAACCCATTTTGCAGCCAAGGCACAATATACGGGTGGCTGCCCCAAACCTTTTGATGTCTGTGGTCTGCTTTTGTGACAATTTCTTTATATTGAATTTCAAGAGTTACAAACCTTCTGGATAAATAACATTGAGAGTAAAAACTTTGGAGCTCCATGATATTAGTTTTCCTTGAACTGCAGTTTTCTCAATCTGAACTTTGACATTTTCACTTGACGTTGGCCTTGACAAAGCAACCTATAGTTGCCCATGTGAGAAGACAGGATTAGATAAGTAAATGACAACTTTTTGAAGAGTTTGCCCTTGTGACCTGTTAATTGTCATAGCAAATGTGACTCTTGTAGGAAACTGTCATTGTTTAAGTTGAAAAGGAATACCTGGACTTTGATCATCCAAAAATGTTATTTGTCCTTTAGCAGGTCCAATAAGAACTTCTCTGAATATGAGATTAGGTTTTAAGTAACAATAAGTCTTGCTCCATTACGTAGTCCTATTTTCATATTGATGTTCCTCAATAGAATAATAATGGCTCCTATAAGTCGATGCACAAGCATTCCAGTTGGAGTGACAGAAAGAAGGAATTCAACGAAGAAGGTTGATTTGATCCTGCTCATATTGATTTGGTTTTGTTGGAAAAAAAATGAATTATCAAGAATATATGTCGGTCAAACCTGTTTATGGTTCTGACCCAAAATAAATTAATATACCTGGCCCTATAACTGCTAGGGACTTGGGGCTGCCCTTAATCAATTCAGCAGGTGTCTGCCTATGTGCCCCTAAGATTTAATTCACTAATCTTTGCATGTGCAGAATTTATTTGAAGATAAGGTCAAAAAGCTTTGTTTTTCAAATGTCCACCATCAGATTCCTTTATGGTTCTGACCAAAAAATGTTAAGAATTTTTGGGTCATAATTCTGAGATCAAATCTCAAAAATGAAAGAGCTTATTCCAGACAGAAATCTTTCTGTTGCTTTTCATTATAGAGATCTATATGAACTCCTGTACATGACAAAGTTTTTGACCTGCACAGTGCAATTAGTTTAGATTCACATACAGTTTAGCGAAACTGACACTAAAACTGATTACACTGGCCATTTCACAGAAACACAAAATAAGTAATACTGCTCCCTAAAGAGTCAGTCACACTTCTGCATAATGCCAGCAATCACCTGCAGACCAGCAAAAGTAATTCAGCTTATACATTTCCTTTACATCATAGAGGTGCATGAAGACACACCAAAGCGCAGCAATCTGCACATTAGTGTGTTGTCTCCATAGGAACACTCAATGGGCGGAGAGTACCGATTGCTACCCCTCCCACCGTTACCTAGTTTCTTGATTCCCACAGACGAGGGCTTGTATGCTCCCTGCGCCCGTGACACGTCGAGTTTCATTTCTGTCTCTGATAGATCTTTAGGATTGTGATCACCAAGAGTGAATGTCCTCTTACCAGCACAAATATAACACACGTCCGAAAGGCTGTAAAATTTGTTTCACTAGTGATTTTGTAATTGTGAAACTCTCTGAAAAGTGTTTTCTCAGGGATCCTGAAGATTGTCTTAGATGTAAAACAAGGACTATTGCTCCCTAAAGCCTTTTTCACACTTTTGTGTTTACCTCTGTTCTTTTCCACAGCTACATAATGCACAACAGCAAAATCAATTCTATTTATGCCACGGGGAGTGCAGTGAATTTTTTAAAAAATGTGACGTGTTGCATATTTGCCACACACCAACACTCTCTCATGCACTGTTTATGTGTTGGTACTACACAGCCCTTGATTCTTACAGGGGGCCTGCTAGCTCATTGTTCGTGTAAGAGTGCGTCTCAGCCCTCAATACTTTACACTAGGAGGTCAGCGGAGCAGAACGGACGAGAGCCGGAACACATCTAAGGGAGTCAACAGTGAAAAACAGTGCTTGCTAACCACTGATCGCCTTTAACGTGATCAAGTGTCTGTTTTTTTTCTTTTCCTGTTCAGGACACAACAACAACAACATTTATTTCTATAGTACATTTTCATACAAATGATGTAGCTCAAAGTGCTTTACAGGATGAAGAAAGAGAAATGAAAAAATATAAAAATTAGGCAATACTAATTAACAAAGAATACAGAAAGGTCCGATGGCCAGAAAGGACAGAAAAAAACAAAACAAACTCCAGAGGGCTGGAGAAAAAAAAACAAAATCTGCAGGGGTTCCAAGGCCACAAGACCACCTAGCCCTCACTGGGCATTCTACCTAACATAAATGACCTCAATCAGTCCTCATGGTTTTCAGGCTTCACATGGAAGAATTAGACACCACCCCATCTTCAGTTGTCCATCTACCCTATTGGTTAGCGAAGCTATTTAGGTGGCCTGTGAGTTACCTTCTGTTGTGTTCTTTATTTGCATAAAGCACACTCTCAGAGCAGTGCGTTATTAATCAATATTGACAAATAAAAAATGTACTGACAAATTAAAAAAAACACATTCCAGCTAATTATCTTTTTCTCTCTAACATCACCAAATTTCAATCAAATCCATCAAGGTATTTTCAAGATTTTGGGGAATTTAGTTTTCTATTGTGAGGGAGTTTCTAAATACAGTGGACCCTTGACTTACGAACTCAATTCTTTAGTGAGGGCTGGTTGTAACTGAAGCTGATTGTAAGTCAAGACTATTTTTCCTATAAGAAATAATGGAAATGCCCTTAATGTGTTCCGAACCGGCCACAGCAACACTTACTTAACTTTTTTTAATAGAAAAGAGTTATATAATGCGCATAATTTACCAAAAACACCCATCATTTTTCTAATGTACTAACCAAAAAGTTATAAAAAGTGCCTAGCGTACCAGAAACAACAATTTCATACTGTACTCACCATTTAAGTTGACATCTTTGGCTTGCAGGAAGGAAGGAGGAGGAGAATGAAATGGAAGGTGGTTATTGTTTGGAAGGAGTTTCCTTATACAAATCTTTTCTTTGTAAAATTGTCGAGATGGTGGATTTCGACATGCTGTACATATTAGCGAGATCGGTCACACCAACGGCACTCTCATATTTCCACACAATTTCCTTCTTCGTTTCGATTGTGATCGCTTTCTTTACCTTCGTTACCTTCACTTCCTTCCTTCGCAATTATCGAAATAAATTAATCACTGCACTGACCGAAATTACGTCCACAAACACATGTATCTGGGCTCCGACTGACGCTTACAAACGCTCTCGGCTGTTTGTTTACAATCGCACAAGCGGATACACATGACCGCATTCAGGTCGTAACGCAAGATGGTTGATCATAATTCAAAACAAAAATTTTGGTCGTAAAGCAAGTTGTTCGCATGTCAGGCCGGTCGTATATCAAGGGTCGACTGTAGTAATATCGTAATGGATGGCAGGGTTGGGCTGACATCCCAGTTGGGATAAACTCCATACGCTTACCTGACAGGGAGGCGAGTGTAATGGATAGACCCTAAGGGCTGCCTCCCAAAAGCACATGCTCCCCAACACACATGAAGGCAGCATTCTTAGGCCAGTATGCCCATTCCTGTAGCTGCAGGGCATGTTGGGAATTGAGGTCCCATGGGGCAACTCTGCTATGCTCCCTGGGTAACAACAGGGGGAGTTGCTGCAAAGGTCTGTCCGTACTTTCTGGGGCTTCTGCCTGACCAGGGAGTACTTCTTCCTTGACACCGGAAGTATTCCTGGGTCCAGTATAATAATAATAATAATAATAATAATAATTCTTTACATTTATTTAGAGCTTTTCTCACTACTCAAAGCACTCTCCATGCGGGAGGAACCTGGGACGTGAACCCATGATCTCCTTACTAAGGGGCCATCCACATCCACTAAGTACTCAGAGTCAGGAGGAGGTGAATAGGACTGCATGGGAGTGGTAGGAGGAGAAGCTTAATGCTTGTTGTGTGTTATAGAAGAAAAGAGACTGAAACCATGTGAAGTTATTGTCAAAATAAACACCTTTTATTCGAACCCAGGACTGCATTTTGAAGTTGTTTCTGGGTGTTTCGGATGCTGCAACACCCCCCTACAGACCACAATATATCAAAATATATTGGTAGCAGTTTAAGTTTAGGTACTGCAAAAATGCATCTGTTATTCATTTCCTCTTATGTAACAAGACCTTAATAAAGATTTCTTTTGTTCCTCATAACACCCATAAAGCATCAGTAGATGAGATTCACAGCGGCCGCATCGCCGGTGGATATTCAGGAGATTGTGGACGACCTCCCCAACCCCTACACAACAATCATGCTCAATTTAATAAGGAGGAAAACTATTAATGATGGCGCTTGACTCAAGTAACACTGTGACGCTCTGGTGATCGCTTTGATGATCAATCACGCTTGATTCACTGATACGCACTAAATTCACAAAGGGGGACCTGTGCCCACAGTGGGTCATGAGCACACTAGCCTGTGAAGAATTTGGTCATGACACCACAAAGGTTGTGAAACACTGGTATGTTGTATACACCATCTTCCTACTTTTAGGGTTATGCCTGCACCAGAAGTAATGGGATGCTAGTCCATCACTGAGCACAGTGACCTACATGAAATGTCACGCCGGACCAATCTGGTAACCCACATGAACACGTGGAGATCATACAAGCTCTATGCCAAGATGGGACCAGGGTGCAAGAGGTTTAAGGCTGCAACACTGGCACAGTATAGTAATAAAGAAAAAAAACCTTAAAATTCGAGAAGCGCATGAGCCTATGTAAATGACAAGTTCAAAATCCTGGGGCAGCGCACTGATTAAGGTCAAAGCATTAAAATGCATAAAAAATAATAATTTAAAGTCAAGCCGATAAATCATATATATGCTAATGAAGTTCCCCAAACAGAGCTAAAAGCAGTGAGTGAGCGGCTCGGAATAATCATATCTCTCTGACAGCTATGGGCCATAAAAATACCCCGGTGGCCTGAGGTATGTCTGAGTGTGGCACCTTAAGTTCTCACACCAGTGCCATTTTACAAAGGAGAATTTTAGACCAGAAACACTCTCAAAGTGCTGCCCCCTGTAGGCTATTTTGCACAATATTGGATTCAAGAAAAAACTAATTGGCTTGATCAGTTTGAGTCTGAGGACCCGCTGCATAAGCGTTGATTCCAGCGCTCCCTACCCGCTGTACTTGTGCTGACTTTCCATTAAGTCACAGATACTGGTGGTCTTAAGCACTAAGGCCCAAGCAATGGCAGAGAGTCCCCAGTGTCTGGCTGAATGACGTTTATGGCCTATGACTGAGCAAATCGTGTTGATTGTAATGCATGGAAATACTGGAAACAAATCTCTGAGGGTGCATAAAGTGGATTAAAATTTCCACTAATCATAACGCGCCTAGCTTCTTTTTGCAATATTTTTTTTCCAATTTACATGATGTACACATATTAGCAACTGTCACTAGGCAGCTAATTAGCCAGCCATGATGAAGTGGCTTTATCATAGCAGAGATGAAATGTGTCAAAAAGAATCTATTTGTAATTTTATCTTGGACCACGTAGCGTAGCCAAGTGAGAGCACTCGCTGCTTGCACTTTATTGATGGTTGCAGCAACTAGACAATAAACAAATACAGTGGTATTTGAACTCTGGGTTACTTAGAAATAGCAAATTTATGTTTTCTGTTTGGTTTGATGGGAGAAACTTCACACGATAGATTAAGATGGTGTGACAGTAGATGGCGCTTAACCCAACACAGACAGATGCAGGAGGCACACTTACAAAACTGTTTTATTTTATTTTCTTCACCTGTGGGCAACACCTTCCCCATTTCCCACAGGCACAACATGCACTATCACAATACACAATACTTTTCTTCTCTTTTGTCTCCTCCATTCCTCCTGGTAAGCTTCGTCTCCCTCCTTCCAACTCTGGCTCCCGAGTAGTGGCTGCTGGCTCCTTTTACAGTCCACCTGGAAGTGCTCCAGGTGCTTGAGGACTCATTTCTGGCAGCATTTCCAGGTGTGGTGGAAGGACTGCCCATAAGGGGTCAGCTGCTCCTACTGCAGCACCCCCTGGCAGTGCCTGTGGATCCCAGCTGGGCTGCACCAATCTCCAACTCCCATGAAGCCCTGTGGGAGTCCGAGGCACCGCTGTAGCCCAGGGGGGTTACCATCTAGCATCCAGGGGGAGGTAACGCTCTGGTCACCCTTGCTCCCCCAGTCCTCCCAGCGTGGAGGCATTGGTACAATGGTAATATTCATTTTTTTGAAGGGTTGACTCTTTTCTTTCCCTTTAAATTGTCTTTTTCCGTCTCATTTTTAAAGAACTGCAACCACACCCAGGCTTGTTTTTTCTTGAATGAGTTGCTAATATGGCTCATTTCATATTCTAAATATCAATTAGCATTAGGGCCCCCGGACATGAATCACTTCAAGGTGGAATGTCAGTCAATCTGTGGACTCACAAGATCGGTCCACTTGGACACAGCTCACCCCATTACACTGGAGAGCCAATCATTTGTTTTAAACATTGTTCTTTGGGGTTGCAAGGACAACAGCCACCACAAGGTGGGGCTTTAAGTTTATCATCCCTGCTTCAGAGACTGGCTGGCAGCAGACCCAAATGGGACTTCAGAAGTACTTATGGACTGAGCTTTACAAAGGACTCTCAGATAGGGGGCCTTCTAGTTGAATTCAGGAGTGTTGTGAATTTGGGTTTGTATGATGGAGAACCCCAAAATACCCGGAATTATTAAAAAAGAAACATACATCTTTTAGTCACCTTCAAAATACTCTCCTTGAGACACAATACACTTGTACCATTCCCAGGAGCATTTCCTGTATTTCATTTCTCTGGACGCTTTTCATTACACATCTCAGCAGTTCAAAGCAATGTTGAGGATTAACAGTCTGTCCACGGAAAACAAACTCTTTATGAACAAGTCCGTCAATGTTGAAAAATGCAATCATCATTGAACAGCGTTTAGTGCAGCAAGCTTTAAAGAAAAAGTAGGATGACAACAGCTAAACCGATTGACGCGATTGGCAATGTGTTTAAACAGTGTTGAATGCTGGGAAGTACAGTAAATGAAGAAAGAATTATGGGAAGGATATTCAAATGTAGAGCAAACATTAGGAAGACGTGTTGTTATCTATTGCAATGTTTAATATTATATTTAAGCTCGGATAAACTAACCAGAGTGTATATACCTGCAAAAAGATGTGAAATAGGGGCTTTGAGGGACTTTGTTGTTTAAACTTTATCTGATCTGAGCTTAGAAATATTGAATCATTTTCACTTCTCAAATCTAAAACTTAAAATTCATTTGTTTAAGACTGCATTTTCTCTTTAATTACAATTGCTCTATCTGATTTTAATTTTTGTATTTTACTTTTGCTTATGATGTGTGTTTTATCTATTGTTCGGTGTCCTTGTGTGTTTAGAAAGGCACCTACGAATAAATAAAATGTATTATTATTATTATTATTATTATTATTATTATTATTATTATTATTATTATTATTATGAAATAGCTTCAATTCTCAGTCATTCAGTTTTGACTGATATAACTTGCTAAAAATAGTCATCAAGCTGTGGTAATAATAATAATAATTCTTTACATTTACATAGTGCTACTCAAAGAGCTTAACGCAGAGAGTGGTGAGCCACTCAACCACCTCTAAGGTGCAGCTTCCACTTGGATGATGTGAGTGCAGCAATTCTTGCACCATTGCTCTCACCACACATTAGCTGTTAGGTGGTGAAGGGGTGATAGATAGTTAGCCAATTATAGACGGAGGATGTTTAAGGGGCCACAATGGCTAAGCTGACTTGGGCAGTTTAGCCTGGCCATTGGGATACACCCTGCTCAGGCCCAGGGACCTTTCAGGCCATTTTAACAGCATAGTGTCCCTGTCACTGCACTGGATCTACAATCAGACCACAGGGTAGGCTCCCCCTGCTGGCCTCACCCACACCTCTTCCAGCAACAATGCAAGCTTTTCCTGGTTAGTCATCCATCCAAGTATTGGCCGGGTTCAAACACGCTTAGCTTCAGGTGGATGACCTGTTCCGAACTGATATGGCCGCGGTATAAAAGAAAACACCTCTCTTAGCATCTTTTGAGAGAGGCAGACGATATGTTTGGCAACACCTTGGCTACACAAAAGAGCTTGACGGACTGAATGGTCTCCACTCATTTGTCAAATTTCTTATGTTCTTATGATATTGAGCTCATAAAATGTAGGGATGACACACAGCTATTATATTAGAGTGCAGTGTTGGTATGAGAGAGAGAGAAGACATACTGTAGGCAGTCCTGAAGCCACACCAAACCATCATGGATGTCTGGGGACGAAAGCGCAGCACCACTTACTGGAAAATGCGCCCTGATGACAAAGGCCGTGTCTCGATGGCAGTGCATTGAATGCCTCAGTTGGATTAAGAAGAGTGGACTCTCTAAATTACACAAACATCTCCCTCTCTCTTCCTCTTTCAGTTACGCTGAAGTGGGCCTCACATAGAACTCATGGAACATCACCGAGATAGAGTACACAATGCACGTAATAAACAAGAGAAACATTGACATAAATAAATGGTTCAAGCATTAACAAAAAGGATCAGAACCCCAGGTAGGGATGGAACCCCCCAAAAATATAACACATGCAAACAAAGGAAGAAAGTTCAGGCTCTACAAGACCAATGACTAGGATAGTGTATGCATGAAGTTCAGCACCAATGACTATGCCAAAATGCTGCCCCCAAGCATATACAGTAAGGCAGGCAGTGTGGCGCAGTGGTTAAGGCTCTGGACTTCAAACCCTGAGGTTGTGGGTTCAAATTCCATCACTGACACCATATGACCCTGAGAAAGACACTTCACCTGCTAATTGGAAAACCAAAAGAAATGTAACCAATTGTGTCTGAGATGTTGTAAATTGCTTTGGTTAAAAGCATCGGCTAAATAAATGTAAAGAAGCACGTCTGAGTTACACTTATATTGGAATTATCAAATGTGATATTTAAACCTTTTTTTACTTTGTCTCCCCCCAATAATCTTGATTCAAGAGCAGCATTACCCCTTTAATGTTTTAATAAAATGCATCTGATTGCATGTATCATCACCATCAAAATTTAAATTCTAGCTTCTTTGCTTATGCAATCAAACACTGCATTTTTAATGCTGGCATGAAAGAAGCACAAACGTTTACATAGAAATTAATCAAAATCTGTGTAAGCTTCATGTTACTGTTACCATTTTTACACCCAAGGACTGGGAACTCAGAGATTAGCCAAGTTCATAATAATTTTGTTTGTGTGTAAATCCTACAGGAAAACTATAAAGCTGAAGGATTAAAGCAGTAATCTAACAGCTTTGTTCCGGCAGACCACATTTAAGCTGTATGAAACACCCAACTCACGCAGGGAGAGGAACGTGCCATAAATGATGTGGTTTTGCTTTCAAGCATTGCAGCAAATGAAGAGAAATCCACTGCTAAAACTTTTCATGTCTTATCGTCTGTGGTGATTAATGGCTTTTCGAGAGTAGAAACGTCCCTTGTAAATACGTACTGTCACACACAAGCACTAAAAGGACCTGAATAGGGTAAGAACACCGACCGCCGATCGCTAGATACCTCTTCCCTCTTCCCCGCAGAACAGAGGACTGTAAATGAAAGAAGATTACAAGGTGACGTGATTGAAGTGTTTGAAATTATGAAGGGAATTAGTGCAGTGGATCGAGACTGTGACTTTAAAATGAGCTCATCAAGAATACAGGGACACAGAAAGCTTATTATGGGCAAATTTCACACAAACGTTAGAAAGTGTGGTAGACAGTAAGACTTTAGGGACATTTAAAACTTGACTTGATGTTATTTTAGAAGAATGAAGTGCATAGGACTACCAAGCTTTGTTGGGCTTGATGCCCTATTATTATCAAGATTGTTCTAATAGCAAACCGGGGAACAAAATCAACATTTATCCCTTTCTTTAAATGGAATAAGAGTTAACATGGCATTGGCGTAACCAGGTTTCTGTGACTAACCGGGTTATTAAAGCACATGTAAACACACTCGGTGTATTCAAGAAGCATTTGAAGTCTCTTCTGTCTGCTAAAGGTCTGTCTAACTGATATTAGGTGTTGGGTTTTGCTCACCTAAGAATTATAACTCGCTTGTATTTTGCTCTGAGCTCTTCACTTGTAATGATCAGTTTTTTTAAACTCATCCTGTAACACTTATTCCTAAAAGTACACAGATTGATATCTACTCGATTATCCTCACTTCTCTTTGGATAAAAGTGTCTGCTAAGCAAACTAACGCAAATATAAAGAAAGCAAGAACCAACTGAACTAATTCGGAACTGAGAGATCTCTTTTTGAAAAACAAAAATTAAAAAGTTCTAATAAATGAAAGCCTCTCTCTCCCACCATCTTGAACAAAGTTCAGGACCCTGGCTTTTTTTTTTTCTTTTAGCAAAGAGGCTATAAATTTTTATAAGAAATGTTACTAAGTCATTATCACACAAGCCAAGGTCAATTCCCATGGAAATCAAAAGCTGTGATTTCTAATTTAGCAGAATACTTTGAATCCTGCTTTCCCAAAATACTGTACACTGAAGCTACTCAAAATGAAGTGGAGAGGACTGGCGAGCTTTGTTGGGCTGAATGGCCTGTTCTCGTCCAAACGTTTCTAACGTTCACACTGAAAACGCGTACATCCTGCCCATTAGGCACACGTGGCTCTCAGTCAGACATAGCCTATGTAAGACTGACCATATTGTGCATTATTGTTTTTTTTTATGTCATCTTCTATATAAACGTCTACGTGTGGAAGTGTGTGTGTCTGTCCGGCCCACAAGTGAAAGGTGGAGTCGGGGTAAGGGCTCCACCTCAGAGTAAACAGAAAACTAAACGTCTACGCATGGAAGAATGTGTGTCTGTCTGTCTGTCTGGCCCGGAAGTGAAAGGGTACTACAGCATGAAGCTCAGAGAGCCGGCAAGACGGCCCCCAGTTAACAAGTTGGGAGAAAACCAAAGTAAAACCTTCGAGAAAAAAAGAGAAACTCTTACGCAAGTGAGATGAGTACATCGGCAAAACGGTATCCCCTTTACTTTTCCTCCTGCCACTAATACACAAGTAAGGTGAGCACGTCAACACAATGAAACCTAGGAGAGAGACCCCCAGAGTAGTTCCTTTCAATTACCTGACATCTCTACATTTCAATTTTTTTCTGACGATTTCAATAGTTTCTAGGACCCCAGGCATTTTACAGCATAGGCTTACACAGCTAGTTATTTTATAAATAGCTTGCTGATTTTCAGATGAAATATGACTAAACTGTACCTGTGCCTAACACAGTGGGACTTATCACATTACTTTGTCATAAGGAAGCACCTCATCTTCTGCCTTATCGTCTTCATCCGTTTACCTCGACTTCCCTCATTTCCGTACAAAGTGTTAACTAGCTCTTATGGTTTCCTGCCAGCCTCGGAGGCAGACAGTTTTACCAAGCAAATGCTATCATGCGTGGAACAGGTAAGGCTTTCCTCTTACTTCTGTTTCAGAAGGAAATTAATCATGTCTTCTTGTTTTAAGGAAGATTTAATTTGCAGAGATAATAAGCAGTTGCCAGCCTCAGACCTACAGAGACACGGCAGCTGCTTAGCCAAAGTAGAAAATGAGTTTCAGTAGCGAGAGTCTAATAGGGATAAATGCTTCAAAAGACACCGCGGCTAAGTAGAAACTGAACCAGAGCTCTAATACCAATCAACGGAGAGGCGAAGGCAAGGGGAGATTAGTGCACGGCTGGAAAAGAATAACAGTTAATTCTTTATAGTGCATTGGCCAGCTGGATACAAGGCGAAAAGCACAAATTAACTTATTTAATTTTTAAAATCCAACAACAACAATGGAAATAAATTCTATGAAATACCAATTATAAATGCAGAGTTAAACAAAAATGGAATCCAGATTGATTCTTAATAATAAATGACTGAAAATGATCAAAACAACTCAAAATTTATTATACATTTAAGTAGTGAATTTTTAGTTTTCTTCCACTTTTACAAAATATGAGCTTATTTTTCCAATCTTTCCTATCTTGATTGATCACATTGAGAAGGAATGTACAATCATAAGAATATTGTAATGAGTTTGAAAGGATGGCGCAAAACAGAAAGAATGGACACGACCTGACAAGGTGCCTGGTCCCGTGAGGAGCAGCATGCACCATGAAGCACCATCACTCAATCGAGTATCGGAGTTTCCCTTGTGAAGTGCCACGTCAACCTGTCAGGACTTCGTTATACTTCCTATGTGAAGCCATCGTGCAAACCACAATACAAAAAGCGCATGCACTGTCAGCAGCCAAATCACATCTACACATTCGATTAGCGCATTGATATTCTCCTTGTCAGTAAGTGACAGTTTTTGGTCACTTAGCACGTTTACATGCACTTCAGTGCACCGATTATTTTCAGAAACCTGATTTCTAAAAGAGCCATTTGATACTTAGTCAGGTTATGTTAAATTGATAGAAGTATTTATTTAGTTATGTTAAAATGTTTGCCTATATATTAGTGCATAGTCATTGGAAGGTTCTATTATAACCCCTACAAGTTAAATTGTAGTGGAATATTCTAATTATTTCTTGTCATTCTGACTAGAGACCAGTTCAGCTTATGATCTGATTTGCAGTTGGTAAGGCAAGGAGGTTAAACAACTTCCAACCGTACCGTATGGAACATACTAAATGTACTGAACTGGAGCTTATATACGTTTGCCATAAAGAAATAACACAATGTTTAAGTATTGTAACCACAAGGGGGCACAAGAGAGCCCCCTATCCACAGACACAATAATACAGCAAATGTTTATAGGAATAAAATAAAGGATTTTATTCACTCAAGGCACTTGTCCAATATCACATCTTCAAAGACCACTTGCACAAGCATGATGAATACACACAATTAGGCAATAAATCTTCCCCCTTCCATCCTCCATTGTGTTTTTCCTGCTGCCTGCCGACTCTGTCTTCTGGAACTGAGGCAGGTAGCTCTTTTTATCGACCACCCAGAAATACTTCCAGTGTTCTGTACACGTGGTCTAACAGCACTTCTGGATGCATGAAGTAGGGTTCCCCAGTCCCTGCAGCACCCCCTGGCAGCACCCACGGAACTCAACAGGGATACAGTAAGTAGTAGAACTCTATGTCCCATGATGCCCTGTGGGTATCCAAGCTGCCGCTGCTACCCAAGGGGAGCGGCCAGTCTAGCGATCCGGAGGGGTTTCCTGGTCATTCCATCCTGAGGCCATCCCTCACAGTAAAGAAAGTAACTGAAATTTAACATGAGAATGCTAAGATTCTGAGATTCTAATGAAACTAAGAAGAAAACTTTTTTTTTGCCCATTGTTCTGCATGTGTAATAAGCATTGTTTCAAATTTTTGTGATTTGGCCCTTTTTAAATTTTCTGAAAGCTTTTTTAAAACAAATGTTGTTGGAATGAGAAATTTGTTTTGTTATGCGTTTGACTCATGCTGGATACTGCCCTGCAAACTCATTAGCTGCTCAATTTTGAGAACCTCGAAAAGACGCAGTTACACCATGTAAACCCTCATTCCAATTACAGAAATCAGATTACTGGCCTCTGAGACTCCTGATTAGCAGAGGTAGATTTCTCCATGAATAATCCGATTACGTGACCATGTAAACCCTTAACTTGGTTACTGTTAAGAATTTCTACAGCCTGCACATGTCCGTTGCACTCTGACAGTCTATACTTGTAACTTTTTTGCAATGGTTTTCAGCGGCCACAGGTAGAAGTGTCCATAAAATAAATTTACAGAGGCATTATTCATTCTCCTGGAAGAAATAATCTGTCTGTATATTTTACAAATCGCTAAAATTGGTTTCTGCAATGGACTTGCGCCCTGTCTAGAGTGTTCTTTCCTTGCGTCCCATGCTATCTGGGATAGACTCCAGCACCCCCTGCGACCCTGTTCAGGATAAAGCGGGCTAGAAAACGAATGAATGAATGAATGAATAATTTTGGTTTGATGAGCTGAACGCACAGTGCTAAACTCAACAATACAATTTCAAAAGCAATAGGGTAAAACATTAAAAGTAAAGTGTGTTACATAGTCTGATTACTTTTTAAAGTAACAAGTAATCTCACGCAATGCTAATCTTATTGGGATAAAGCAGCCCAAAAATGGATACCAGTTTTATTTTTTATAAGTGTTTTGATACGTGTACAGCATTGCAGTTTAGACATTTTCTGACATGTTATATTGTTTCTTTTAGTTTTATCAGCGAGACAGAATTCAATAAAGAGAAGATGATATGGCTGATTAAGCAAGAAAGAATAATTAAGTAATAAATAATGAAGCTGATTAAGCACATTTAGCTGATCCAGGATGGAATGGATGCTATTTAATGAGATGTTAACAACAGACTGTCACTGTGGCCAACCAGAGAGGCAGCATTAAGGTCTCTACCTGGTAAACCATAACAGTTACTGTCCTCGTCACCTACCTTGTTTTATAGCACAACTTCACCGCTGAAGATTATTAATAAAGAGGTAAAAAGTGAGCACTCCTTCTTTTGGACTCTTGACCAGAAAACTCCTAAGTGTAATAACAAAATTCTACCATATTCTCAGTTCACTGTAATTGAATTCAATGTACTGTCAGGAAGTGCATTTTCCATTAATAAGCTCAGGTCTGGTTTGCCTATCTGATATTGGGCACGACTCTCTTGTAGCACCAGAACAGCCTAACTGTTCAAGTCATGGATTCAACAAGGTGCTGTAAAACCTGCTTTGAGGTATCCGCTTGTCCCAGCTCGACAGTATCATGCAATTTCTGTACCTTTTTTGGACACACATCCATGCTGCTTTCCTCGCAATTCTCCTTACCCCAAAGGTGCTCCATTGGATCATTGCAGGCCATTGAAGTCAACTGATGTCACTGTCAGGCCTGAGCATGCCTAGATTATCTAAATTAATTATCTTTATCAAAGCGTCCCTGCCCTCTCAAGCCTTTTGATGCTCTTAAATTGCTGGGGCTCCAAGATAGCTTGCACATTTGATTGCTCTATTAAAACAGACAGCACTATCCCATGTCTTCCTGTCTGGCAATATGTGCCATCTAGTGGTCAGGAGGTGTTACCATTGCAGGCATTCTATCTCTGGCCTCAGTCTGTAATTAGTCTGTACTAGGGGGCTATGCCCACTGCTTGCTTCGCTCACCAACCCCCGGGCCAGCGCTACGTGCAAGCCACTTTGCATTTCTGCCGCTCACGTATGGGGATGTACAATTTAAACAGATTGTTATTTTCATGGGAATTGTTACATATGCTTAATAGAACTAACTATTTTACATTACAGCGGGTAATTAACCATATTAAAAAATAGTAAAACGTAATAATCTGAAAGTAAATTATGTTTCATGTTGCGTTAGAGATATTCGTTGCGTTATACGATTTTGTTGTGTTTGGCTTTGAAATTAATAAGCAAATACTTTTAAAACTTACACTTTTACAGTAAAACTTCAGTAAAAATAATTTTTTTAATTAAATTTTAGTGAATACCGCATTGAATTTTGATTCTGTGTTTGGATTTGCATCATGACAACGCAACGTATAACTGCCCGTGAGTGAATATTGTTTCTTTCTCTCTAATAAATAAACCGACCTTTTCGAATGTTTGTCTCTGTGATTTGTTCATTTTCTTTGCAAAATCTATTCTAACTAGAATATGTTAACGTTTTAATATGAATGGCATATCAAAATCTCCTTTGTTGTCTAATGTTATCCGCGGAAGATGTGCTACATCTTGGATACATCCTTCTTTCAACAGTAATTCGGGTGGTGGAATACCGTATGGTATTAACGGTTGTAGGTATTCTTCGGGATATTGTAAGTTGATGTTTTCATCTTCTGCACGATCACCACCAACTGTTTCAGCAGAGTCTATTGATACACATTTAACCAATTTGCCATGTAACCAAGCAACAATTTTTGCGTTAATTCGTTTGACTTCATTGTTTCTCGCTGCTAGGATTGCCCTGTGTACTAAATTCTTCAGTTGATTACCCTTCAGGATGAAATTCTTTAATAAGATTTAGACAATAATAAGTCTTCTTTATTTGGGATCTTAAAGTGAGTAAAACGTAAAAATTTATAAGAGCTGAGAGAGCAGGAACTGTGTCAGACAAAAGCATTCACATGAATGAGAGGTCAGAGGATGGTGTGTATGGTTGAATATGATTGAGAAGAAGACGGGACTTGAAACAATCTCATGGCAAAAGTGTCGTCTCGTGAGACTTGAAAAAATCTTAGAAATTGTCTTGTCTCGCCTCGTCTCAGCATTTTCTTTTATAATAGAGAGATATTGTAGTAGTAGCAGATGTCATGCATGCACATCTGAGGATCACCCTCCAAGTTCTTCTCTGATATGTGATACCACGCCAAGCCAAGAAGAGGTAATGTCGCTGTCTTGTCTTTTTCTTCCTCTACAGTACTGAGAAATCACCCAGTGAGGACAACTGACTCCACCCATTCCGGCTCTAAAAATGTGACCACCTAGAAGGAGGCATCACTTCTACACAAATCAAGCAGAGCTAAGAAGTTCCATGAATATCTCAAGGCAGACCAGGGAGTGGGTGATTAACTTCAGCCACTTTATTTTACATGATGATTATTCTGTTTGTTTTTAATGCCATCGTGTGTTTGTTTTGTTTTGAACTAAAAGTAATTGGTGACTTTCCGAGTTGGCATCCTGAAAACTTTCCCTTTTTAAGCCTTGGACAAACACATAAAGTATGGCGAAATACTTCCAGGTAAGTCCAATGAACATACAGCACATCATCACTATCTGGGGCAATGATAGAGTGATCTGTATTCAAATAAAGAAACTATACTGTTTAGCACATTTCACAGTGTGTAACACCGGCTATAAGTGATTCAAACGTTTAACAAAAAGACTCCTGATATCTGTGGGGGTTTTTCACCCACATCTCGAGGACTTGCGTGTTAGGTTAACTGATTACTCTAAGATTACTCTAAGATGGCACTGTGTTGAGTGTGGTTGCATTTTGTGTTACAGGATCTTGTAATAAACTGTCACTAGTGAGTTAGGTTAAATATGTTAAAATGTATATTACAGTTATAGAAGATTAGCCCGGACACAGAAAAACACGGACTCAAAATGTCCAAAATAACACACATTTATTTCCATAATAATGTCCCGCACACAACACAGTGCTCCAATAATTCAACACTCCGCCCTTTCTTTCCTTTCACCGCCTCTACTCCTTTCTTCCTAAGCTTCATCCTCCTCCTCCCGACTCTGGCTTCTGAATGGAGTAAGGCAGCCTCCTTTATAGTGCACCCAGAAGTGCTCTAGGTGTCTCCCTCCAGCAGCACTTCCATTGGTGGTGGAAGTGCTACATGCCCAGACTCTGGAGCTGTCCAGGTGCGCCCTGGTGATGGCCACGGACCCCCAGCGGTTTGAGCTTCTGAGCTCCAAATCCATGGCCCCGATATAAACCCAGGGGGCTGCCTTCTCGTGTCCCGGGGGAGGTACTCCTGGTAGTACGCCCATTCCCCAGTCTTCTCTTATAAAAGGCACCCCGTCCGGGCAGGATTACCGGCCGTCCATCACACAGTATATTATTCTTAGTATTTTAAAATATATGGAGACATGTATTTTCATATTTTGGAAAATACATGGGGCGGCATGGTGGCGCAGTGGGTAGCGCTGCTGCCTCACAGTTGGGAGACCTGGGGACCTGGGTTTGCTTCCCGGGTCCTCCCTGCGTGGAGTTTGCATGTTCTCCCCATGTCTGCGTGGGTTTCCTCCGGGCGCTCCGGTTTCCTCCCACAGTCCAAAGACATGCAGGTTAGGTGGATTGGCGATTCTAAACTGGCCCTAGTGTGTGCTTGGTGTGTGGGTGTGTTTGTGTGTGTCCTGCGGTGGGTTGGCACCCTGCCCGGGATTGGTTCCTGCCTTGTGCCCTGTGTTGGCTGGGATTGGCTCCAGCAGACCCCCGTGACCCTGTGTTCGGATTCAGCGGGTTGGAAAATGGATGGATGGA
This sequence comes from Erpetoichthys calabaricus, assembly GCF_900747795.2. NCBI lineage: Eukaryota > Metazoa > Chordata > Cladistia > Polypteriformes > Polypteridae > Erpetoichthys > Erpetoichthys calabaricus. The sequence continues at coordinate 51,807,349 of NC_041408.2, forward strand.
TGGAAAATACATGGCAATATGCAAAAATGACAGTAATTTGTATTTTTTTAATAAATTTCAATATACTGCAAGATATTGTAATATATTTATTCTCAATATTTATAACATATTGTAAATATATATTCATATAGATAGTAACATATTTTTTAAATGAGAGAAAAATATATTTTTCTTAATGATCCTGGCTGTCATGATTTGAATAACTTTAGAACAGTAATTGAATAATTGTAAGAGCCTACCATTAAATTGCTGCTATGTTATCATCTGTTTACCCCTTACACTTGTCAAGTTCGTTATTTGATTGGTCTACTCCCGCACCCTAAATAATAACACACACATACATAGATACACACACACTCAGACCCTAACCACAACAGTGCTCTACGAATGACACACACACAGTTGGCTAACTTTTAGCACTTTAAACCACACAAGTGCTATAAGAATAACACAACGTGTCACTCTCTCAGCACATCAAGAGACTTATTTATTATCGGCACAAACAATATACAATGTTGTAAATAGATCTCAGACCTAAATATTACCTTTGATCTCCAAGAAAATATTAAAACATACAAAGACTCAGCATCCTTGACTATAGGCCATTTATCAGCCAAGAATGCCTTACTTTATGTAAGGTTCCCTACTATTGAGTGGAGCTCTCACTCGCAGCCTTAATAAACCTCAAAGCACAGAGGTAATGGCAAATCTCCAGCTGCACCAGGGGCCTTATGTATAAACAGTGCGTAAGCACAAAAATGTTGCGTAAGAACGTTTCCACGTTCAAATCGCAATGTATAAAACCTAAACTTGGCGTAAAGCCACGCACATTTCCATGGTAGCTCATACCCTGTCGTACACAAGTTCTCTGCTTGGTTTTGCAGACTGGCGGCACCCAGCATCAAAGCAGTGCTACTGTTCCTGTGTAGTTATCCTTTCTTTTTTAGATCCACATCCCTGACACGTCTTTATAAATACACTGAAATTAACCGCATATTGTTTATTAGTTTAATGCATCTGATTGTAAATAACCTGTAACAATATAATGGTCCACAGAATGGCCAAACTATTCTAAATACCATAACTGCTTTAGTATTGTTACTCTCACTACACCTTCTTCTTCTTCTTCTTTTTCTTTCAGCTGCTCCCGTTAGGTGTTGCCACATCGGATCATCTTTTTCCATATTACTCTCACTGCACCACTCAGAGTATTTATATCACTGTATCTGTGTGGGGAATCACAGCTGTACAGCAGCTGAGTGGAAAGAGAATTATCAGTATACAGCATCAAGCACACGCTGCCTCAACCTTGCTGTCTTTTTGAACTGCTCTCATATGACAAATGCTTCAGAGCCTTTCCTGTACGGACCTCGCAGTTCAGAAACAGTTTCATCCCAAGAACTCTAAACTCACTCAATCAGTCCATCAAGTGTTCCTTGTAGAACTGTTTGTGCTTAAAATCACCTCACTGTAAACTTGCGATTCAGTTATAATATTGCACAACCTGAGCCACTTTATAAAGCGCATATTTGCATATGATGACAATATCATTTTTAAGATGAAATGCAGCAAAATATGTTTATTATATTATACAGATAAAACTTTAACTTTAACTACACGGTGCTGCAGCGCTGGCGCTCCTTTCATGGATTGTTCCTGCCTCGCGCTGTATTCTTGCTGGTGCTGACATGACACTGGAAGGATAGATGGATAGAATAATTAAACACGTACTACGAAGACATTTCAATGTTCCTTAAAAGTTTTGAAGAATTGGCGTTCTAAGCTTACAGATGGCATAACGTCTATTACAGAGCTGATTGTGTGGTGATTGGGTATTTGGAGAAAGAAAAGTAAGAACAGGAATTGAAGGTTAGTACGTTTGAAAGAGACAGTACTGCCTCAATAAAGCATTTCATTGAAGGTCGTGCATGGCACAGCAAGCATCTTACGTGAGACATGATCAATCACTGTGCCACCATGTTCCCATGTTTAATAACATGCTTTAACTCCTATCATCATGAAAATTATATCACGTATACATCTCAGTATTTTAATTATTCAGAGTGCTGTAATATCACTAATGTAATGGATTCTGTGTCCTGTCAGAGGAAGAGAAAGCCCAGAAGCACGTAGTGATTCACACACATAGAGCACATAGAAGATCAAATACAAAACAAAGCATTTAACGTGCTACTTTAGTTATGATGGTATTTGAGAAACTAGTAAATTAAACGATTTTAAGATGAAGTTTATGATGTTCTACTTTAATGACAAAATAGACTACATGATTAAAGTGGAAATTTCGAGATTAAAGTTCACATTTCATGCTTTTTTCCCACTGTGTGCCTTTTTTTTTTGTCTGTACCCTAATAAGCTTTCATATGACACTCAGACATTGGGCTACGACTCGCCTTTTCATGGCGACTTTGATATCTGACAACTTCTTTTTTATTTTGGGCACTGAGCGACTTTGTGAACTTGAGCTTTCGAGTTTCTCCAACATGCTATGTCACTCGATCAACTTCCTTTTGTTGTTTATACCACTGTTTAAACCAACAAATAGTAAGTTTTTCCTTGCCTCCACTTGGTATTTGCTGAAATTCGTCTATTTTCCCTTGTGCTTTTGCCATTGCCTTTTCACAGAAGGCTGAGCTTAAGGGCTATTTATATTGATTTGCATATTCAAAGAGGCTTAATTCTGGGAGGAGTTGGGGCGGAGCAGCAGGCGCGTGCAGGTGCATTACTTTTCATGCTGACCGGGATTTATGTAGCAGAAGAACGCGGAAGTTGGTGTACACACAGATTTATGCATCTGGATTTTTTTGTGCGTAAGCACATTTCCGCTTTTGTGCTTACGTAATGTTATAGTGTGAATTCTACGCATGGCATTATGCATGAGGCCCCAGTTGCTCAAAGAAATCTACCTTATTATTTCAATCACTCTAGACATTAAAACAAAGCATAGAAAGATGAAAACAAGTTACTATTTATTAAAGAACAATAATAAGCAATAGAAAATGAGATAGATAGTAAAGTCTGGATAAAATAGTTTTAAAAAAAGCTTACTGAAAGGAATCAGTGATGTCAAGGATGAAAGTCCCAACAATCGATGTTCATGAAAATGCTGTTAACTGACGATCGGATGAAAACTGGTCATACGTATCTTTGTTTTCTTTTCTGACGTCGCTCATCCGTCGTCGCTGTTTCTCTTCTTCTGATATTATTTCAAATGAGGTGGTTTCACAACACATGATTGTTGCATGCTCCTGATTGGCTGGCTGTCAATATGATGGATGAATTTTGCTCAAACTCTTTAATCTATCTTTTCCCAGATAATAAAGTTTTTTTGATGTTTCCTAAAACATCACCATGTTCGTCTTTCCCAGGCTGTAAACCAAATTGTTGTCCCAGATGTCCATCCATAAAGTAATCAATAGTCTTGAGGTATCGGCTCAGTCTTCCTTTGCCAGGCTGTAAAACCATTTTAGCACTATGCTGTGAACAACTGTTAGAAAAGTGAGGTGTAAGGAAAGAGGATATGCCTTTTTTATTATAATGCCTTCTATATCTGAATTCATCTTGTTGGGATTGAGCAAACTATAATAATAAAAATATAGAAAATAATTTTTAGATTTTATACACCATAACAGCTGCATTAGTTCATTCCGTATGACACAAGTCCAGTCAAATGTGACCTAATATCCAAGCCTTTTTTAACTTTATTTGTTACATTCCCAGCACTATTTGTGTCAGGTTTTGCATTCATTTAATGTTTTCTTAGACAGAGAATTCAATTCTTTAAACATCTCCACTTCTGCATTGTTTTATCCTGATGTTAAAATGATTTTGCATCTGATCGTGACACCACTGTATTGTCCTACAGTATATTGGGTGCTGGCATTTTGTGGTATTTTTGTGCATGGTTGTTATACAGTTGCCATGCAAAAGGGAGCAGTGCTTGACGTCACCATAGCCTTGGTTTGAAAATTGAAGCTGTGCACTCCGTGATGACCTGAGATTGGATAGAAAAACTCCATAGGTGGCGAGTTTGTTTTCTTTTATTTCATTTTCTAAATACTGACTTTGTGCTTTGAATTTTTGACAGCATCGGAGGATTCTGATTGTTAGGTTTGGTCAACAGATAGGCTTGATTTCCCCTTACAAACGTGCTTAAATACATTTACCAACACCAGCACCACTATTTTTTGGCCCCTTTCATTTATAAACTGCCTTTTCTCCTGTAATAATGCACATTAATTTCCATAGGTTTTTAATGTTTGAAACTTGTTTGGGAACAATTTGTATTTATTTTATTTTTTCCATTTACTATTTACGTCACAGGACTCACATGTAACACAATTACAGTTGTCACATCCGTAAAGCCACCAGAACGTCCAGGATAAATGTGGCCATGGCACGATTCGAGATTATCTTTTGTCACATACGTGTGTATGGCAGGCAACTTCAGGGCTCACCTACTAGTAAATACACACCAAGCCAGAGGGTGGCACTGTTACTTAATGCCGTTTCTGTTCCTCCCTCCGCAAAACACATGATTGACAGACATTCACGTCCATCTCCAGCCTCCTGCACTCACCTCGTCTGCTGTGTCCTCCTGAAAATCAGCTCCGCCACCGTCTTGAAGCAGTCCAATAAAGACTCTTGTCTGAAGAAGACGTCTTCGCAAGTATTGTGTGCTATTTTGAACAATTCAACATCTCTCAGTTATATAGGGTTCACACATACTAGGCGCCCCAACTCTTCATGACTTGTTGTCTCCCTCATTTACACCTTCATTTAGATAAAAAAAAAATAAACAACAACCGCTTGTGTTAGTTTTAATTCTAAGCAGGCCAAGTCCTAGGTTTGTTTTGGTTCTGATCTATTCTTTGCCTTGGGCTTTGGTTGCTCAGTATATTTTTGATCTCCCGGTTTTGACCTTGCCTGGCACTGACTATGAGTCTGCTTCACGTTATTATCACCTGGTCCTCTTGTCACTCACAATAAATCAAGAGACTGTCTCATCACATCCTCAGTTTTTCAGAATAAGGTGGAGTTTTCAGAGTTCTCCCCAAGTCTATGATTAGCAAGTCCAAACTGGACCCTATATGAATAAGTGTTATGATAATAATAGCAATTCTTTACATTTATATAGCGCTTTTGTCACTATACAAAGAGTTTTCCTAGTGAGTGGGGAGCTACTTCAACTACCACTAATGTGTAGGACCCACCTGGATGATGTGACGTCAGCCATTTTTGTGCCAGTATGTTCACCACACATGAGCTATTAGGTGGTGAAGTGGTGAGAGAGAGGGAGACAATTTGAGACGAGGGATGATTAGGGGGCCAGAATGACCAGGCTGTGGTGGGCAATTTAGGCAAGACATTGGGATACACCCTACTACGTATGAAGGATGCCCAGGGATCTTTTATAACCACAGAAAGTCAGTATCTTGGTTTTACGTCTCATTTGAATGACGGATACATTTTCACAGCACAGTGTCCCCATTCCCGTCACTGCACTGGGATCCTGTGACATAAGTTTAATATGTCACTGTCCTTTGTACAAATATATTTTATAAATCTACTTTTCTTTCTACTCGCATGCACAGTGGTCACAGATTTAGCACAGGGGCTCATCATTTAGAACTGCTAGGCAAGCATTTTAAGACAAGACAGGTTAGGGACAACCGCGAAATGGGCAGTCAGACTGAACTGTTTTATACTATTTCTGTGTGTCAAACTCAGCATGAAACTGTATCTATCCTCGTTGCCTTGTTTGGAATGTCATGATTCACCAAAGTGGGGGCCTGCACGTGAAGAAAGAGTAAAGCCTTGGAACATTGCATGGCACACCTTTGAAGCCGACGGACGGATGGGAGAAAACGTCATCCGATTCTAAAAATCCTTCCAATGCAATGACGAAAATGGCTGACTCTACACATCGGGCCCCAACTCCCGAACTGGCTTCTTGTCATGGCTTCCTTCATCTGTTATGCGGGGTAAACTGTCATTAAAGAAAGCTAAGTTATTTCTCTTATGTGATTTCTTAACACCATATCACTAAGGAAGGTGTATCATCGCCTTTTTATATTAAATCTATATAGATTCAGGATATGTAACATGCTACAATTACAAAAGAACTCATTCCAAAAAGGGAGCTAATGCACCCTGCTGGGTACAAATGGTGACATTCACATTCAGACCACAAGGTAAGCGCCCCCTGCTGGACTCACCAATGCCTCTTCCAGCAGCTTTTCCAAGATGGCCTCCCATCCAAGTACTGGCTGGGCCCAAACGTGTTTAGCATTGGGTGGAGTGTAGGTGTCTGTGGTAGACCAGTGGCTCCTCCATTGTGCAACTGGGATAAGCGTAATTGGATTAAATAAGTATGAAAACGAATGGATGGATGCACTAGTAGAAGAACTAGTATTTCAAGACAAATGGCTCAACTTCAGATTTCTAAGGTGGACAAAGCAGGTTTGAGAAATATGGAGACTAAATGTTAAATGTTTGTCAACGCCAACACCTAAATTGCAGAAAACTAAAATAGAAACTCTTTGAAATGAGTGTTTTTTGTATTGCTTTGTTGTTTAACAAATTAGGATTGTCAGAACAGCTTCTTTGTTTTTCAGAATTTAAAAGTTAGGTCATTTTAACTCGTCCAGTGTATGTCCTCACATAAACGGTTCATGAATCAGATATTTAGGCCACTTATAACATTTGATGCCTCTGCACATGGACCATGCTGGTTAAATTCTGGGCTGCTTGCCATAATTTGTGGCATTTGGGTCACTGCTGAGCAGCACCTGCGACAAATACTTGTGATCCTTAGTCGTCTTTACCAAACCCCTCATGCATTCAAAGAGCTTTTTAAACCCACAAAAGGTTACAAAACTTCCATTAGTTCACCTTAATTATCCGGCAGACTCGAGTTCCGGGCCCAAAGAGCCCTCATTACAGGGCTAGCAGCACATGATGAATACAATTTAATCGCTCCAGTTGCTTTAGAAATCAATGGACAGTGGCATTAAGTGGCTCACACTGCCTCACATGCAGGCTTGAGTGTCTCTGTGAAACCAGACAGTTGATTTTATTTAAGCACACCTCTGGCCAGTCAAGGCAGTCTGCTGGCTTGTTAATTTGATTAAGCAATTTGGAGGCCTAATGGCTTTGAGAAGATTGTTTCAAAGTCATCTGGAGTACTTGAAAAGCCTCAAGAAGCCTTTAGCTTTTTTTTTTTTTTAGCTCTGGGGCACTCCAATCCATCGTGGCAACTGAAATATCTTACTGTGTAAAATAGCACAAGTAACAAAGGGACTGAATAACTACATAAGATGCTATACATGCCATACACAGATGCCACAAATCCTGTGTGTAGGAGTGTAACCATCTTGCTTTCCTCTCAGGACTCTCCTCCAGCTCTCTTTTTCATTTCTTTAGTTTCATTTCTCCACAGTGCCACCCCATGAGATAGCTGCTGTCGTCTGCCTGCAAGTCCCACTGCTGGCAAGGGCTCTCCATTTATAGTCGCGTTGAAGGGACTTCCAGATGGCCCCTACTCACATTAACCCCCTGGGCCCACAAAACTGTGAATCAAGCAGGACCACACACAGGCTACCTTACACACAAAATGGTTACCTCTCTAAGCTGGTTGGACCCCCTTCGGTCCTAAAGCACAGACTCAACAAATGCTAGCCCACATTGACTCCAACATGTCCCACAGTTGTTGCTCATTAGCTGGTGGTGGCTCTCTACCCTGAATTGTTGATTCCATTTCAATTCCATGGATGCTCAATGCAATATTTCTGATTTTGGATGGCATAGTGGCATAGCAATTACCAGTGACTCCTTCCAGATCCAACATCTTGGTTTCAAATCCCACACCTGGTTGATGCCTGTGTGAAATATGCACCATTTTCCCAGTGTCTGCATGCTTAGGTGCTGTCTATGATGAGTCATTGGGGCAATTGCACCCCAACCACTGAGCAATGCTACAGAAACGTCGCACACACTGGCAAAATTTCATTGATAAGTTCATACCACAGGCTACACGTGTTGTGAACATGAGAGTTCCTTAAGCCTAAAGATGCCCAAAAAAGGACAAAACTGTCAAACCTGGTTAGTGATGAGGGCAATCACAGAATCTTTATAAATAAAAAGATTTATCCTTCAGAAGACAACAAGAAGCTCCATGGGGTACAAAAGGCAAAAAGGAATTTCCTGAAAAGACTCAAATCAGCAATTCAGAGAATTCATCACTGCCAAGCCCATTCGAATGAACCACAAGGAACCGTGGGTTGAACCACAGCCAGGGGAGGAAGTCTGGTTGAAACACAACATTGGACCATACTGTATGTTCTGCTTTCAGAGGAGTATCTGTACTTGACCTGTCAGCTGAACCTGTAGTCTACTGTGGCAGTGACAGCAAAATCATAATCTTAACAAAACGGCCCAATAAACCATTGAGAGTGTAAGACGCTAGGGGTCGCTGTTGTCCCTTTAAACCCAACAGACAGACGCACTAGACACAGGTTAAAAGCAACAAGAATATATTTTAATTCTTCTTGTAATAGTGCCTTCAAGCACCTCCGCCACAATTAACAGGCAAAGTAAATAATCACCAATGCAGTAATGGATGCAATATTCTCTCTTCCACTCCTCCATACCTCCCAGCAATCTCTGTCCTACAACTCCCGACTTCGGCTCGCTTGCTGGGTCTCCAGCAGTCTTCTATATAGTTCTTGACCCAGAAGTGCTTGTCCTTCCGTCCACATGGCTTGCTAGCACTTCCAGGTCAAATGGAGAACTAGCTTTTTCTTCAGCCCGGAAGTACTTTGGAGCTTCCGTCCTTGTGACTTGGAGGTACTTCTGGGCTATGGATGAGGCATGGCTCCTCCGGTCCTTTCACAGCTCCTCCTGGCAGCACCTATGGTACCCAACAGGGCTGAGAAACTGAACTACAAGTCCCAGGATGCCCCGTGGGAGTCCGGGGCACTGCTACACTCCAAGGGAGCTGCCATCTAGCGTTTTGGGGGAGGCAGTGTCCAAAAGTAGCTGCCTCTCCCCATCCTTCCATCTTCAGGGTGTTCCGGCCTGGTTGAGCTGCCGGTCGTCTATCACAACAGATAACTTCAGGTTTAACTGTACTGCCACACATATAATGTCCAATGAAATTCATATTTGCAGATCTCCTCAGAACAGTTGACAATAATACAATACCAAAAAAAGACACACACACAAACGAAAAAAGGTATCACTAGCATGCAGTTTTTAAATATATACGTAAATAGACCCTCAGGATTTATAGAGCAGAGAGAAATTCCTGGCAGTAACTGGCAGGTGGTCCCACCTCTAGCGGAATCACCCACTATACCCATGAAAAATAACACAGGAAGAGAAACCAAAGAAGACAATAAACAAAGGTAACAATATTGAGCAAAATAGACAGAAAACAAGACTTTGAACCCCAGTCAGGACAGGAACCCTGTGTTCAGCAGTTTATTGCTCTTTTCATTGTTTTTATTGCTTTTGTTTTTCCCCTTGGTTTGTCTGATTGGAAATCTAACCACATTGTAATGACCAAATGGCAACTGATTATTGTTATGGGATATCCAAGAATAAAACCCTGGCTATTCCATAACAATTATACAATACGATACAATACACTTTATTTTGTATAGCCCAAAATCACACAAGGAGGGCCACAATAGGCTTTAACAGGCCCTGCCTTGAGACAGCCCCCCAGCCTTAAGAAGACAAGGAAAGACTCCCAAAAAATTCCCTTGTAGGGAAAAAATTTTAGAAACCTTGGTAAAGGCAGTTCAAAGAGAGACCCTTTTCCAGGTAGGTTGGTGAACTAATGAGTTGATGTCATGAAGGGTTAATTCCCCTTAATAAAAGTAGGTCTGAATGCCCAAACAAACCCTGGATGGAACGCCAGGCCACAACAGGACCTACTGACTCACTCACAGACTCACTCCCAATTTACACTTATCATGAACCTTTGAGAGAATGGGAGGGAAACCATAGCAGACACATGGAGAACATGGCATGCACATGACATTCTGGAATTTGAATGCAAGATGTGGCACAGTAGTTGTTATGTTCCAACCAGGATCCCCACTGAAATGATTCAAAGTCTTGTTTTATGTCTGTTTTATTAATTTGATTTTTTTTACTTTTGTTCATGCTAAGGGCGGCACAGTGACACAGTGGTTCCGGGTACTGGGAGAGGGGCAATTCCTTCCCCAGGACGTAAGCCATCCTGGATTGTGTGGGATCCATGGAACTGGAAGGCTCAACCCAGTTGGGATCCATGGCCACTGCCAGGGGGTGCCCGAAAGGACTAAGGAGCCTTGGACCACAGCACTTCCGCCACACCAGGAAGTGCAGCCGAACCAGGAAGCAGATACGCCTGGAGTGCTTCTGGATGCCCATACAGCACTTCCACCACACCAGGAGGTGCTGCAGGGAGATCATCAGGGAGCACCTGGAGCACATCTGGGTGCATTATAAAAGGGGCCGCCTCACTCCATTCGAGGAGCCAGAGTTGGGTGGAAGAGGACGGAGCTTACGAAGAGTGGAGTAGAGGCAGCAGAAGAAACAAAGATAAGGACTGAGAGTATTGTCAGCACTGTGTGATATTGTGTGCTGTGAAGAAAAAGAGGAAATAAACATGTGTGGTTTAGACATCTGAAGTCCGTGTCTGTCTGTGTCCGGGCTTTCTTTTACAGTGGGTCTCCTCAGAGTGCTCCAGTTTCCTCCCACTGTCCAAAGACATCCAGGTTAGGTGGATTGTCCATACTGAGTCATGAATATGACTCAGGCTCTGCCGAGAGTGGCAGCCTTTTCAGCAGCTCCGTGTACAACTGTATTTTTCTACCTTTTATTTTTCTCTTTTTTTTATTATTTTTTATTGATCACTCCTATCACTTTCTTTTATGTGGATTCATTCCCTGGACATTTTTATTTTTACAACGTGGACATGGATTTTTACACGCCGACACTCATCTATTCAAGTAGTCAACTTCAAACGCTGAGAACAAATGCCAGTGTCGGTGTGGTTCCCTAATTACCCGATGAGGTAAGAAGGCAGTATCGTGGCAGCAGAGCCGGCACTAAGCTAAAAATGAAGTGGCTTGCGAGAAAGTGGCGTTTTAAGCCTTCGGTGCCTTCTGTGATCCTGGGAAGTATGAACTCAATATCAAATAAGATCGACGAACTGGCTGCGCTGGTGAAAAATGTCAGAACCTACAGAGAATGCAGTTTGTTGTGCAAATTGTGAATTTCCCCTTGGGATTAATAAAGTATCTATCTATCTATCTATCTATCTATCTATCTATCTATCTATCTATCTATCTATCTATCTATCTATCTATCTATCTATCTATCTATCTATCTATTTAATTGGACCATGTGTGTGGTTGGTGTGAGTGGGGATAGACTTATAACGGCCGACCCCTTACCCAGCCGCCAGCTACACCTCCAAGACCTGTGGCCTGGATAATTTACTGAGTTTGAATCTAACTATCAAGCCGTACCTCTAACAAATTAAACTTTTCCCCACAATCGATGGTGTAAATATAAGCACAACAGAAAAGCAGGTATGTAAAATTAAACTGATTAATTGTATTAAATGAAGTAAGAAAAATGCAAAATAGAAATATATACATACTGTATATAAATATAAATATCCCTCCACCACAGCAACAATGAGACACCACCATATATAAATACAACAAACCCTCCCTTGCCCCTGTAACATATAACAAACAACAAATAACAGCAATGAATGATATACGGAATGAATGATCGTGATTTTGAGTCTGGTTATAAAAACTGTCCTGAATATGGATGACTGAACTAGAGATAAATGAGTTGTTTGATTTTCCCGGCAATTAGAGCAACCTCACCGTGATTCCTCGGCGCGTGGTGGATGACGATCCAACCCCGGGGTCTCTGCAGATGAGGGATGGAAGACAGTCCAGCAAAATGAAAAACAAACTATAGTAAAAGCGAGATGTGAAAAAACAGCAGGTAAGTTGATCCGTGGTTGTGAAAAAATGGTCTCCTTCTTTCTCCTCTCCTTTCTCTCCTGGCCATTCCCGCCTGATTGCTTAAATAGTCCTGTGACGGATGTAATTGATTAATAGTGAACAGGTGTTTTCCAGGTTTGGGGCTGCGGTCTCCTTCCATCATCTGTCCCCCTTTACGGGGACGGCATTCACTGACACACACATAAACAGTAAACGGGACAATGGAAACAAGATGCACGTAGTACTAACATTTGACAACACTATAACTATGTAGCCCCGCTACACTCTGGAACCTTGTCCAGGGATTTTTCCTACCTTGCACCCCATGCTAGCTGGGATAGGCTCCAACAGACTTCCACCACGCTATTCGGGACTAAATGGGTAGGAAAATGATTGAATGAATGTCAGTGCTACTTTTGTTAATTATTTGCATTATTCTTTGTTTTGGATTGTTTTCTCTAAGCCCTTGTTATGTGTCTTGTGCTTTGTGGGTTTTTCCACAAGAGGCGGGGCCACCTGCCCATCATCAGCCCTATTAAGGCAGAGCGTTTCCCACAGTTCTTGGTGGTTCATCTGCGCTTGAGGTGTGTTGAGTCCTCTTGTGCTTATTCTTGCGCTTTTGTGAATTTCTGGATTTGTTTGACTTTACGGGCATTCCCTTTTGTGCCTTTTGTGCTCCACAGAGCTTTCTTTCGTAACACACATTATTGTATTAATATGTCTAGTGGCAGACGGTCCCATACCCAGCCAGGACGCCCCTTCGATGTATGTTCCATGGAAGCAACCATGGGCGGCTCAATACCTCCCCCGAGACGCTTGGTGGCAGCCTCCCTGGCTGACGGTGGTGTCTCAGCTTCCCGCAGGGCTCCATGGGAGATGGAGTTCTCCACAGCCCTTTTGGGATCTGGGGTGGCCACCAGGGGGTGCTGCATGGGTCTCTGAGCCCAGCTGGACTAATCTTCAGCCCCACCCGGGACTGCAACCAGAAACAGGTGAACAAGCACCTGGAGCACTTCCGGGTGGGCCATAAAAGGAGCCAGCAACCACCACTTCAGGAGGATGAAGCTTGATGGGAGGAGTGGTGGTGGTGCCAAAAGGGAGTGTTGTGTTGGATTGTGCTTGTTTTGGACTGTGTTGTGGCTGGGGGACACAGAGAAGACGTGCCCTCCAGCTGAAGAAAAATAAAACTTTCTTTATTTTATACACGTGCCTCCAGGTGAGTCTGTGCTGGGTCGGGCGCAATACAGCGCCTTTGTTACAGTGTGTTTATCTGTAGAGATGGCCCTCTGTGTTACTAGTCAGAGTTTTTTTTGTCAGTGTTTCCCTCTCTAATGGGCATTATTAGAGCTTATTGGGACTTGCGTTGGAACTCTCAGTTATACAACAATAGTGCTAATCACTGGATCTGTAGAAATAAATGATACCGCCTGAGTAAATACCTCGATTGAAAAAAGGGCGAGTTATGGATGAAGCAGGAGTGGAAGAGATTGGGAAGATGTTAATGCATATTTGTCACGTCTTTACTTGGTCAGTGAGGTCAATTGATGTGTAGAAGCCTTGGTCATTCCTTTTGTTGAAGCTCCAGGACAGCATTTGCATGATCTTCTTTTATTCTTATCACTCATCTTTTCTCATTTCTAGCTGCTATATTGGTACCACATGTACATTTACAGTTAACTAATGCGTGAACAGTATGCAAGCCAGTAAAAACACTTCACATCAAAGTCATCTTATCTCGCAAGAACATCAATTTCAGTTCCATTTATGGAGGGTTAGTCAAGTTCTCCATTCTCCCTCAATAGCCAACCAGAACAATTTCAATGCCGTGATTATGTTGCAAAGATTTTCAGACCATCCACTCATTATCTGCTCCAGCTTCTTTCCCTTACAGGTGGAAGACCCTTGGCTTAAAATGAAAAATGATTTTACTTTTAATGCTTAACATGACACGCACTGCCGGTGTGAAGTGTCTTAAATGTCTGGTGTTACTGTCAACTGCCTCCGTGCAGAGCACTCAGTTAACACAAATGTACGGTAATTTGTAATCACGCAATTAGAATATTTCTGCGACAAGCCGCTCTGAAAGATCTCCCAGGGGAAAACAAATTTAAAAGGAGGAACTAACAGCTCTCCAATTAGAACCATTAGTGCAAGTGTATTAGCCATACTTTTTTTTCCAACTTATAATAACATGCTTAATTGTCATTTAAAGCTTCATAATCCTTTAAAATGACTTTTAATTCGAAAATGAGAACCTTTGCTTCAGTGTAAAAGATCTCGATCCAGCTGCATCATCTTCTTGTAAACTTCTTGATCCTTTGCTGTGTTATTGTTGACTTGAATTAGTGATTATGTGGGCTACCAACACCCTCATATTTAGGCTGGCTAGATTTTTAGACTGAACAAGTTTTACGTGAAAAGTGTGGACCACTGCTTCAGTTGTAAAAGATCTGTGGCCAGCAGCATCACTTTCTCATAAACGTCTTGAGTCCACTTAAGTCATCGTTGAGTTGACTCAGTGATGCTGTAGCTTATAAACACCCCAATATTTGGGCTGACTAAACTTTCTGGCTGAATGACGTTTAACTGGAAAATGTGGACCACTGTTTCAGTATAAAAGATCTGTGGCTAGCGGCGTCATTTTCCTCGTAAACCTCTTGATTCCTGTAAAGTCCTTTTGTGTGAATAGCTCCTCATCTGGTTGGAATGTACCTGGGAAGAAGCAGGCAAGGGGAATTTACGGGTCTGTTTTTTTTTTTTTGAACGATTCATGAATGTAATAACATTGTTTCATATTTTTAAGTTTAAATGCTACTATTAGAACCATATCATTACCCAGCTGATGGAGCCGGTCCTCGATCTGCCACTGCATCCGAGACATGACCACTACTCTGGATTATGGACAAACTGAGATGAACACCCTGAAGTCACATTTCCCTTCACGTTATTCACTAAAGTCTGCAAAAATATATAATTACACACCCAACCTCCCGTCACTTACCCACACTCTCCTCAGCTAAACTTGACTAACTGAGCAACACATTAACATTAAAGATTACATTTTACAAAAACAACCTCAAAAAAGTGTGTCCATCATACAATATTTGAAAATAAAGAGATATGAAGGTCTCAGGAATGCTGATCTGCTCAGGCCCACATTTTAACAGTGCTCTTCAAAAAGAGAAAATCAGCCATTTTGGAAACTTAAGCCATTGGACAATGAGAGCAGCAACAAGCCATGGAATTAAAGAATGGGTTTAATTAACAACAAGAATTGGCGTCTAATTAGAATGGTGGTTGGAATGAAATTGGTTGGAGTTTGAGGCCTTAATTTAGTTGGTCTTCTGTTGGCTCACTCACATCACATTTCATTTCTGTTTGGGTGCCATTTAAGGAAAAAAATGAAGCAAATTCAGAGGAACGATGAAGAAATTCAGGGGAACAAATCTTAAAAAATAAGTCAATTAAAATTAATTCAAAACAAGTTAATTAGCAGCAAAAACAGGTCACTAATTAAGAAAAGGGTTAGAATGAAAACCTGCAGCTACTTGGGCCGCCAATGACCGGAGATGGGACTCATGGAACATAAAAAAGACGTGTCATAAATAAATATTTTATGTTGATTTATGTGTGAAACTATTGTTTTGTGTGCTGTCACACACGTGTGATTAGGAGACAGTTTATGGGCCCAAAAAAGTGTGATTATCCACTGGACCAGGGGTTTGGCGCTGTCATATAACACTTTCTCTCTTTCCTCCTCCTCAGACCATCAGAGTGATCTTCCTGACATCACTTCCGGTCAAGAGCATATATAAATGCCATTTTGTTTAAACTTACATCAGTTCTGTACTGAGCTTGGTCTGAAAAGACATATTTGACTTCATCTTTTTCATTAATTTTCAAGTATATGGGGTGGCTACCTCAAACCTTGTTTGTGGTCTTTGTGATTCTTTCACGGTGCTTTTCAGAAAACTGAGTTTTTTGAAAAAAATATTCAGCCTTGGGCCAAAACGGGAGAAAAAATAAATAAATTAGCCCTCACAAAGTTACTGTTTGAACTGGACGAGGCACACTGTAGACGCTTTTGATTAATAAGAAAGGGCGAGTCCAGCAGCACTTTCATCCCAGTGAGGGCTCCTGGCAGAATAAAAATCCCGCAAACAAGAAAGGAAGAACAATACCAGCTTTTCAGAGTAAATGATGTGGCAGACGTCCTTTCAGTCAAAATGCAGGCAACTGTGAAGAACTGAGCGACCAACAAAGCCTTACTGGGAGGCAGGTATGGCTGCAGGGATTGCAGATGTGAGAAATGCTCGTAGTTTGGCTTCAGGCACTCTCCTAGAAGGCTGCGGAAGGCAAATGCAGGAGCTTTATGCTGCTGACATGCATGTTGTGTGCGCTATTGCCCTGACAATCCCTGCCAATCAAGTCACGTATTGCCTTCCTAATTGACACATCCAGCGCACCTCTGGGATATTTTGTGTCTGTTCTCCGAGGTCTTTTTTGGAAGGGAGTAGTCAAGTGACGGCTTTACGCTTGCTGGACTTTCCTTAATCCTACCTAACATTTTTATCAACAGACTTGCAGAATCTGCTCATTTCATGTGTTTGGAGTTGGGGGGGTGGTGGTGTATTGGTGGGGAATCAAAAAGCATCTGGCCATTCAGCAACAAATGTGATTTCTGTGTCTATTTGACTTTGGCAAGTTTTCCTCTATTCAATTAAATGTAAATTGGATTTTGAACAGGGATTAAAAGGACATTCGGTTCCTCGGCGGCGTGTAGGGAATTGCTCTCCCTCCTGAAAATGGTATCTGTAAGAAGTTGCAATTGAACAGATGGTTTTAAATTTGCTTTCAGAACATCCATGCAGGACATCTTGGTTTAGGTTTTTTTCCTCTTAATGAAATGGATAACATGGCCACCATAGAGCAAACTGGAATCCTGGGACTCTGCTCACAAAGGAATTCAGCCACAGCTGGCCCATTTCTGATTAAATATTTAAAACTGGAAGCTTTTGTTGCCAGGAAATTGTGCAAAACCAGCTGACGGGGAATAAGATGTCATTGGGGTGGCTCTTGTAGCTTTCTTTGCTTCTTTGGTTCAGCTTTGTTAGGAAGAAACCGGAAAACAGCGAACTAGCAGGCCTGCAAAAGGCCTGTGCTTCATTTTCGGTGAGGGCTGATGCTGTAAGGAGCATCTGGAATTCTTAGGTGGGCATTGAAATTTCAGTTAAAATGTGAAGTGAAATTGTACTTTCACTTTCAGTCCCAGTAATCAAAATGATCAAAATAAACAATGAAGTAACATCAAATAAGCCCTAGCAAAATTGGAATTATAAAATCAGTAAGATTTATATTTCATTAATTGATATTTCATTATCTTCAAATAATTAAGATAAAGCACAGACAGGGACAGAATTTCTAGGTGCAGCCAAAGCATGGTGGGCATCCTGTTTGGTGACCTCAGCAGCACATCTCGACATTTTGTAGATGTCGTGCTCCTGTTGGCTTCATTAGGTCCATACGTAGGTGGTTTGTGGTAAGGCAGGGATATCCACCTGGAGGGCCACAGTGCCTGCAGGTTTTCATTCTAAACATCTTCTTAGTTTGGGTTGGCACCCTGCCCAGGATTGGTTCCCTGCCTTGTGCCCTGTGTTGGCTGGGATTGGCTCCAGCAGACCCCCGTGACCCTGTGTTCGGATTCAGCGGGTTGGAAAATGGATGGTTGGACATCTTCTTAGTTAGTGACCAGTTTTTGCTGCTAATGAATTTCTTTTGCCTTAATTGTAATTAACTTGACACAGCCCCCTGAATTAGTCAGTCATCAGGCATCAGTCAGTCATTTTCCAACCCGCTATATCCTAACACAGGGTCATGGGGGTCTGCTGGAGGCAATCTCAGCCAACACAGGGCACAAGGCAGGAAGAAATCCTGAGCAGGGCGCCAGCCCACCGCAGGACACACACACACACACGCGTGCACACACACCCACACACCAAGCACACACTAAGGACAATTTAGGATCGCCAATGCACGTAATCTGCATGTCTTTGGACTGTGGGATGAAACCCACGCAGACACAGGGAGAACATGCAAACCCAGGTCTCCTAACTGTGAGGGAGCAGAGCTACCACTGCGCCCCCTGAATTATTTCTTTTTAATTTTAGTAGCAGCCAAACAATAATGAGACAGAAAACATGCCACCACATGACCATCTCACCTGTGTCCATCACACAATATCTGAAAATAAAGAAAGGTGATGGTCTCGGTAAGGCTGATCTACTCAGGACACCAAAACATTTTGATGGTGCTCTTAGAAAAAAGAGAAAAATCAACAGTTTTGGAAATGTCTACTGTGGCAGAATGAGAGCAGCAACAAGCCACGGAATTAAATAAGGGATTTAATTAACAGCAAGAATCAGCTTTTCATCAAGTAAATGTTTGGAGTGAAATTGGTAGGAGTTTGAAACCCTGATTTAGCTGTTGGCTCGTTTCTCATTTCCTTTCTGTTTGGCTGCCATTTAATGACGAAAAGAATAAATTCAGAGGACTGACTCCTTAAAAACAGGGCTATTAAAATGAAGAGAAAGGGAGTTAATTAGCAGTGAATACTGCTCGCTGATTAGGAAAAGGGTTAGAATGAAAACCTGCAGCCACTGTGGCCCTCCAGGACCAGAACTTGACACCCCTGTTGTAAGGTATGAAGTAATTGGGATGAGATTAGCACCTCTGAGTCTGAGGTCATGGATCTCAGCTGCAAAAGGGTGTAGTGCCCCTTACAGGAGGTGCAGTTTCAAGTGGAGGAGTTTAAGTATTTTGGGGTCTTGTTCACAAGCGAGGAAAGACTGGAGTGAAGGATCAACAGGAAATTCAGAGTGGCGTCTGCAGTTACGCTGACGTTGTACCAGTCGGTCACGGTGAAGAGCGAGCCGAGACGAAAGGCAAAGCTGTCAGTTTACTGGTTGATCTACGCTTCTACCCTCAGCTATGGCCATGAGCTTTAGTTAGTAACTGAAGGATTAGATTGTGGATGCAAATGGCGGAGCTTCCTTTGTGGGTTATCTGGGCTCAGCCTTAGAGATAACGTGCAGAGCGCAGACATTTAGGAGGATCTCAGAGTAGAGCTGCAATTATGAGATTAGATCTTGTTAAGGTCTTGTTGCATACAGTAACTGTATATGGGTAACAGAGGTATTTTCGCAGTACCTAAAGTGTTACTATGATATTTTAGCAAAAAAGCATGCGTTTTACACATTTTGAATATACAACTGGATCATTGACATGTATGTAGCGGTGCTACTGAGGAGTGAAAACTTCATCTCCCAGCAGTCCCTGCAATGGCCCTGATTGGTCGTCTGCTGAGGGTGCAGGGGCTGCTGGGAACAAGGAGACCAGCACAAGATTTAAAAGGAGGCCAGTTATACAGAGAGGGAAGTCTTTGTTTATTTGTGTCTTGAGTTACCTGTCTGTTTGCCTTCCCTTTCCTGTCTTTGGATTCTTGTTTTGTCCCGGATCGTCACCTGTTTTGGGTGTATGCACTGTCTGGTGTCATCCTGTTGCATGAGGACAGTATGAAGATTTGTTGTTGACTTGCGAAGAAAGGAGTGCTCCTGATCCCATTCACATGTCATCATCTTTACATTAACATACAGCGTGCTGATCTCTGCAACTATGTACCTTCATCATTTCATTACATCAGTTTCCGTTTTTCATGGACTTCATCATGAGTATTTTTTGTTAGTTGTTTGTTATTATTGTATTCATCCATCCATTTTCCAACCCGCTGAATCCGAACACAGGGTTACGGGGGTCTGCTGGAGCCAATCCCAGCCAACACAGGGCACAAGGCAGGAACCAATCCTGGGCAGGGTGCCAACCCACCGCAGTATTGTATTCATGTTTATTGTATATTGCTGTAAAGGGAACTGGGGTGGGATCATTTTAGTTCTTGTAGTTATATTTTGTTTATTATTGTTTAATATAGTCTTTAATTTCTACTTTATTACCAGTTGCTTTTTTGTCTCTGTAAGGGTGTGTGTGTGACGGCCGCGTTCCTGGAATCCCCACCGAAAAAATAAATAAATCACTGTCAAAGGCAGTGTGAATCTTAGCTGGGTTTTTTAGTCCACTACATGTGGATTATGCGACATGGGTAATGTGAGATTTTCTTTTTTCTGTGGACATTTTCACATCACTTGCCGTTGTACAGCACTGGTCCCAACTGGCTTCTGTTTTATCAAAAACTTTTTTTCTCTCCATTCCACAAGAAATATGAGATTAATACATTTTCTCAGCCATCACGACAAAATAAATGGGGTAAGAAACACATCAACAAAATATATTTGGCTGGAGTATTACTTTAATAGAGAAAAACCAAATATAAATGCACATTTTTGTTTTCTTAAGGTTTAAATATTTGTATGCCATGTAATGTTGTCCTTTTTATTATTTTTGTATTGATCGTTATACTTCATTTCCACACAGCCCTCGCATAACACCCCAGCTTAATTTAGGAAAACATTTTAAAAATAATTTTCCTTATAGAAAATACATAAACACTTAAAAAATATCAGAGTAAACAAATATTAATACAAAACAGTGATTAAATAACCAATTTATAGTTACACACTATATTCAAATTAGTGGAATTATACATTAAAATCAATGCAAAGTTATAAAAGGTGATTTGATGGTAGTGGTTCATATTTTGTTGCATCTGCAAATCAAGTCTTAAAATCATGGTGACCCTAAACTTCACCATCTTCTATAAAGTAAGGCAGGCCTGTGTTCTGAGGACACTCCTTATGTGGTCTCGTTGAAATGTCCTCTTCTACAGATAACCAGAGGAGTGCCTGCCAATTTTCATTTTAATTCTTCTATAACATCATTTTCAGCTTATCTTGAACATAACAGGCTGGTAACATGACATGGAAGCATCACAGTGCATAGCTCTGTATTCATACTTGAACTGTAATTTATAAAAGCACCTAAACCTGCTAAAGGTGGGCATTGTTGTCCCCAAAAAAACGACATCCAGTACACTGGAAAACGCATATTGGTTTATTACAGTGACATTCAGTAATGTGTGTAACTCTATACTAATGCATCCTCCAGGCCCATCCTTGAAACATAAAGCACATGAAATCTGCCTTTATTGTCACTATGACACCAGGTGGCATGAAGGCTGGCGACAACAGGAGCAGAGCCTGCACCCCAAGTCATAACTCAGTGACGCTGACTCTTTTAAAGGCGGCCAGAGTGCATGTCCTTAATGGAATCCTAAAGAAGCGCCGTGTAGAAAAACAAAGCAAATCTGCAGTTATTCTCCAAGTTCAAGTGACCAGCGCCTGCTGAAGTGGGCTTCTGCTTCTCCATCATTTTCTTCTGAGGACACTTGTAACTTCTCAAGCATCTCCTGAAGAACGACTTTCACCATCTGGATCTCACCTTGCAGAGACTGTAGCTTCTTTATTAAGGAAAGTGTTAAGATCAGGGGTCAGTCAATCGAGTGACAGATACATAGACATGAAGGGCACTATATAATAGATAGATAGATAGATAGATAGATAGATAGATAGATAGATAGATAGATAGATAGATAGATAGATAGATAGATAGATAGATAGATAGATAGATAGATAGATAGATAGATAGATAGATAGATAGATAGATAGATAGATAGATAGATAGATATGAAAGGCACCATATAATAGATATAGATAGATATGAAAGGCACCATATAATAGATAGATAGATAGATAGATAGATAGATAGATAGATAGATAGATAGATAGATAGATAGATAGATAGATAGATAGATAGATAGATAGATAGATAGATAGATAGATAGATAGATAGAAAAGGCACTATATAATAGATAGATAGATAGATAGATAGATAGATAGATAGATAGATAGATAGATAGATAGATAGATAGATAGATAGATAGATAGATAGATAGATAGATAGAAAAGGCACTATATAATAGATAGATAGATAGATAGATAGATAGATAGATAGATAGATAGATAGATAGATAGATAGATAGATAGATAGATAGATAGATAGATAGATAGATAGATAGATAGATAGATAGATAGATATGAAAGGCACTATATAATAGATAGACAGATACTTTTGAACAAGACCTGCTGTACTTTTCTGAATTCAGAGTAAGAGAAGAGAACAAGAGACCAGCTAATTAACTGAGATCTTTTATTATTACCGATTGTGAATCTACTAGTTACAAACACTGAAGCTACAGTGGGTCCCCAGGACTGAGTGTGAGATCCATATACTATATAGTATTGATTTATATATTTGTGTTTTACGCTATACATTTTTCCTACTACCGTATATAATGTGATGTTATCATGTATTGCATATTGTGTTGTTTGATTGTATTTACCTTGTCATGTGTACAGATGGAACACCAAGAGAGATTCAAACAAGTTCGAAAAGTTTGAAACAAATAAAAGGCCTGAAGGACAAGCAGGCCCACTTGCTCTAACCTTCAGGCTAATATGGACTTTGGCACTCACTGAAAAGGACACTCTACGTCGTCGACCTTGAAGTAGCTGCTGGAGCCTCCAAAGAAGGTGAAAGGTCATAACGCTGGCCATATGTGTGTCACATTAACACCCATAATCTGAAAGCTGAGAAGTGCTGTCGTGTTCAAATAGGACTCATGGGTTATGCCAGGAGTGAAACTGAATAATATGAGGGCTTCTCTCTTATTAGTTTATGGAGTAACTTGAACGGACAAATTGTAACTTGCTTGTGCTTTCCGCTAAGTTTCTTCCTATTGTGATCAGCATTGTTGGGGTCTTGTGGACTTCTACCACACTAAACCTGAAATCAGCATATGAAGACAATAAGGAAACAAGAATAAGTGACTTGATGCCGGCCATTTGCTCAGCCCCAAAGACAAATGGAAGGTTAGGTTAGGTTTAGGTTTAGGTTAGGTTTCTTTATTTAGTCATGTTTACACAGGAAAACATGAAATTTGCCTTCTCAGTTGCATCTAATAACAGGTAACAGACAGAATGAAATAAAACAGACAAATAGAAATAAGAAAGGTTAAGGTAAGGCAGTTAGATAAAACATATTTATACCAAAAAAAAAAAAAAAAAGGTAACAGGATATATATCAAAACCTTAAACATTATCTCCGATATTTCTTATTGAAAAGCCGTATGGCACTAGGAAGAAAGGAACTTCTGGAGCGATTTGTGTGGGTTTTCAAAGCAACTATCCTTCCTGATTTACTGAAGTTTAGTTCTACATGTAATGGATATCTGTCATCAGTTGAGATGATTTCCAGTTTCTTTAGCATTGCCCTCTGACACACACTAGTCAAATAATCTACATCAGCCCCAATAACTTTAGCTGCATACTTCGTAATTTGCTGGAGCTTTTTTGAGTTTTGGTTTGTCAGACTATTAAACCAGGCAATGAAACTGAAAGTGATCACAGACTGGATCATACTACGATAGAAGGACAACATGAGGTCCTTGTCTACTTTAAATAGTTTGAGTTTATGGAGGAGAAATAAGCGCTGGTTGCATTTAGAAAATAATTTTTTTGTATTTGTATTCCAGTTAAGATTGTTATCTAGGTAAGTTCCTAAGTATTTATATTCATTCACTATTTCTACCTCCTCTCCCAGAACTACAATAGGTGAACATACAGATTTCTGTCTCTTAAAATCAAGTATCATTTCTTTGGTCTTTTTTACATTCAGAGTGAGAGAGTTTTTATTGCACCAGTTTACCATACAGTCCACTTGATTTAGATAGTGGCTTTCATCCTCCCCAGATATGCATCCTATGATCATGGTGTCATCCACATACTTAATAATGGAGCAGTGGTCATTGTTCTGTCTCAGGTCACTTGTGTACAGAGTAAACAGTAATGGTGATAAGACACACCCCTGTGGACTTCCTGTGTTTGAATGAAGAGCTATTGAAAAAGTGTCCTGAACTTTAACTGTCTGTGAACGATTTAAAAGAAAGTTCTGAATCCATAGTGTGATAAATGGGTTTACATTCATACTGTTTAATTTCCCAATCAGTATATGAGGCTGTATAGTATTGAACGCTGAAGAAAAATCCAAAAATAGTGCTCTGACATATGCTCATGTTACTGAAGAAATATTCCCCAGCGCAACAGACAACTTTTGCCTTTCTTTGGGATAATAAAGCCGCAGCACACATAATGATTGAATTGTAGTCCTTCACTTAGCTAAAGTAAAAAATCCATGCACTTGGTATTTATTAAACTGTTGGCAGCTGAAGCAATCCATCAAGAAACAGAAATCTCAGTAGCAACGCTCATCTTACGCCAGCTCAGAGTTTCTGAGTGATAAATTGCCCAATACAGGTTACTATAATGGGCACTGGGTTTTATCTTAAACACCATCAGACAGATTTCCCTTCAAATCCAAGGTCCGCTTCAGGCCGTTATTACAAAACACACACGACTGAATGTTTTAGGAGAGAAAAAATAAAAGTTCAAACAGACAGATGGGTAAATGCACAGTTTTTGTGATGCAAGCTGGTACCTTGTGTTTCGTAAATTTACTTTGATTTGATTCATAATCCAAAGAGTTTAATATTGTTGGAGTAAATTAAAAAGAAGGAGGTAGGGGCATTAGAAATACATCATTGGACACACCTATCTAAGTTAAAGCTAGGACCTCTTTTCACCTCCAGCACAGCCTGAGCTCTTTGTGACAGGAATTCAACAATTTGGGGCTTTGCTGACTTGATACTGACATGCAGGTCCAGCAGGCCTTTTTGGAAACTCACATTCATGCTGTGAATCTCTCAAACATGGAACCATCTTGAGGTGATGTGTGCGTTATGACCTGCCAATGATCCTGCTGGAGTACTCATATGATAAAAGGCTACACTGTGGCCACAAATAGAGGCATGTGGTCAGCAACAATGTTTAGGTGTTCGGTGACATTCAAATGGTGCTCACTTGGGCTTACGATGCCTAACTTGTGCCAAGAAAACATTACCCACTTCCACCATGGATTCATGCTGTTGACAAGAAAATCTGACCCTACCCACAGAAGGTTAGGTCATGATTTACCAGATCAGGAAATGTTTTTCTAATCTTCATTAGAACATTAAAACATTAGAAAGATTTAGACGAGAACAGGCCATTCAGTCCCACAAAGCTTGTCGGTCCTGTCCACTTAATTCTTCTAAAATAACATCAAGTCGAGTTTTGAAGGTCCCTAAAGTCCTGCTGTCTACCACACTACTTGGTCACTTATTCCAAGTGTCTGTGGTTCTCTGTATGAAGCAAAACTTCCTAATGTTTGTGTGAAATTTACCCTTAACAAGTTTCCTACTGTGTCCCCGTGTTCTTGATGAACTCATTTTAAAGTCACAGTCTCGATCCACTGCACTGATTCCCTTCATAATTTTAAACTCTTCACTCAGGCCACCTCTTAATCTTCTTTTACTTTAAAATGGGAAGGCCCAGCTCTTTTAATCTTTCTTCATAACTCATCCCCTGTTGCCCTGGACTCAGCCAGTTGCTCTTCTCTGGCCTTTCTCTAGCACTGCAATGTCCTTTTTGTAGCCTGGAGACCAAAACTGCACACAGTACTCCAGATGAGGCCTAACCAGTGTGTTATAAAGCTTGAACAGAACCTTCTTGGACTTAAATTCCACACATCAAGGCGCTATATCACCTCATATTCTGTTAGCCTTCTTAATGGCTTCTCGACACTGTCTGGAAGTTGATAGTGTTGAGACCACGACAATTCCTAAATCCTTCTCATAAGGTGTGAGTTTGATTTTCAGACACCCTCATGGTGTATTCAAACCTCACATTTTTACTTCCAACGTTTAATACTTTTACTGACATTCAATTTCATCCCCCACAAATCTGTCCAAGCCTGTGTGCTGTCCATGTCCTTCTGTGAGGATTCAACAGGTCTTAGATTATCTGCCAATCCAGCTAGCTTGGTATCATCTGGAAACTTAACCATCTTGTTATTTATATTCCTATTCAGACCATTTATATGTTAAAAATAGTGGCAACCCTAGCACTGACCCCTGCTGGACACCACTCTTAATGTCAGCCACTTCTGATGCAGCCCTTCGCACCATCACCCTCTGCTTCCTGTGTCCAAGTGAATTTTGCCCCGATCTACACACAACACCCGGAACTCCACTTCTTTTACTTTGATGCCCAACCTCTCATGTGGCACCTTATCAAATGCTTTCTGACAGTCCAGCTGTGATGTGATGAAGACCATGGAGCGGCTGCTGCTTCACTACCTGAGGCCACAGGTCCACCACACCCTCAACCCTCTGCAGTTCGCATACCAGGAGAAGGTGGAAGCAAAGGATGCCATCATCTATATGCTACACCAATCCATTTCCCACTTGAACAGAGGCAGTGGTGCTATAAGAATTATGTTTCTGGACTTCTCTAGTGCCTTCAACACCATCCAACCTCTGCTCCTTAGGGACAAGCTGACAGAGATGGGATTAGATTCATACCTGGTGGCATGGATCGTGGACTATCTTACAGACAGACCTCAGTATATGCGTCTTGGGAACTGCAGGTCTGACATTGTGGTCAGCAACACAGGAGCACCGCAGGGGACTGTACTTTCTCCGGTCCTGTTCAGCCAATATACATCAGACTTCCAATACAACTCAGAGTCCTGCCACGTGCAAAAGTTCGCTGATGACACTGCTATCGTGGGCTACATCAGGAGTGGATAGGAGGAGGAGTATAGGAACCTGATCAAGGACTTTGTTAAATGGTGCGACTCAAACCACCTACAACTGAACACCAGAAAAACCAAGGAGCTGATGGTGGATTTTAGGAAGCCCAGGCCCCTCATGGACCCAGTGATCATCAGAGGTCACTGTGTGCAGAGGGTACAGACTTATAAATACCTGGGAGAGCAGCTGGATGATAAATTGGACTGGGCTGCTAATACTGATGCTCTGTGCAAGAGAGGACAGAGCCGACTATACTTCCTTAGAAGGCTGGCGTCCTTCAATATCTGCAATAAGATGCTGCAGATGTTCTATCAGACAGTTGTGGCGAGTGACCTCTTCTATGCGGTGGTGTGCTGGGGAGGCAGCATAAAGAAGAGGGACATCTCATGCCTGAACAAACTGGTGAGGAAGGCAGGCTCTATTGTAGGCACGGAGCTGGACAGTTTGACATCCGTGGAGGAGCGACGGGTGCTGGGCAGGCTCCTGTCAATCATGGAGAATCCACTGCATCCACTGAACAGTATCATCTCCAGACAGAGGAGCAGCTTCAGTGACAGACTGCTGTCAATGTCCTGCTCCACTGACAGACTGAGGAGATCGTTCCTCCCCCACACTATGCAACTCTTCAATTCCACTTGGGGGGGTAAACATTAACATTATACAAAGTTATTGACTGTTATACCTGCATTTTTAATTTAATATTGTTTTTTTATTAATATGCTGCTGCTGGAGTATGTGAATTTCCCCTTCAGATTAATAAAGTATCTATCTATCTATCTATCTATCTATCTATCTATCTATCTATCTATCTATCTATCTATCTATCTATCTATCTATCTATCTATCTATCTATCTATCTATCTATCTATCTATCTATCTATCTATCTATCTATCTATCTAAGTCATATCATATGCTCCATTCTGATCATCTCCTTTTGTTTCTTCCTCATAGAACTCCAGCATGTTAGTAAAACAGGGCCTTCCTCGTCTGAACTCATGCCGACTGTTCAGTAAAACTCCTGCACTTGCCAGGTGTTGCTCAATCTTATCCTTAATAATTCCTTCCATTAATTTTCCTGTGATGCACATTAAGCTTACTGGCCTACAGTTGTTTGGATCTGCACAGTCACCCTTTTTACATAATGGAATAACATTTGCTATTTTCTAGTCCTTCAGAATTTCTTACTGTAAATATGCCTTAAGGGTTTATACATGTACTTGCTAACCTCCTTAAGAACTCGAGGATACCTATTATCTGGTCCTGGTGATTTGTTTGATTTCACTCATTCAGTATTTCTAATCACTTTCCCATTGCAGGATCACCTTCCTTTCCTTATCTACTGTAAAGGAGTGAGGCAACAGCATTATCCGCTATGCCACCATGCTACCTGCCAACCATTTGTGTTTCTCTAAATGCATCTTTTTCCCTTTGCTGAAATGTGAATGCATTATGAAAAAAGAAAGACATACAAACATCTTGTGATCATACATCTCATAAGAACAGTTTCTAAGGCAAGCTTTGTAATCAAATGTCTCCAAGGACATTACACATTGGGGGCATCAAAAGGTTTAACCGAGAATTTCATTCATAATAAACCCCAGAAGACGCTGGCACCACAGTGTGCACGGCTCTCGCTTACAGTTAATGTGGCCTCATAATACGCTTCACCTATTGAACAGCTTCTCACATTTTCCTTTAATCTCAATATAATAAATGACATGGGTGTTCAGAATAGATGAAAAAATGGAGCCACAGTTGTGTCTATGAAAAAAGGATACTCAGAGATGATGAAAGATAGCGTGTGCTACATGAAAGGCTGCCTAGAGCCGTTGCCTCAATCATTAATATTTTAAGTAGCACCTCTTATGATGAGCAATATTAAAAAGATGTTTTATGGAAGAGCTATAATTTGGATTTAGAGACATGAAAAGAAAGCTTCCAGAAGGGTACCACTGCTCTTCTGTCTATCCATTCATCGACTGTTTACCTAATACACGGTGCCTTCAGAAAGTACTCAGACCCCCTCACTTTTTATACATTTTGCTATATTGCGGCCTTGGGCTAGCATCATTTAAATTAATTTTTCCCTCATCAAGTAACACTCAATACCCCACCAAAATGACAAAGGTTTTAGAAATTTGTGCAGATCTACTAAAAATAAAAAGCTGAAATATCCCATTGACACAAGTATTCAGATCCTTTGCTATGCCACTTGACATTTGGCTCAGACGCAACTCTTTCTATTAATCATCGTTGAGATGTTTCTATAGAAGGTCCCACAGTAGACCAAAATCCAAACCATGACGTTAAGTTGCCTGCAGGGCTTAAAGACAGCATTGTGTTGAAGCATACATCTGGGAAGAAGACTACGAAAAAATATCTGCAGCACTGAAGGTTTCCAACGGCACGGTGGCCTCCATAATTCTTAAAAAGAGTAAGTTTGGAACAACTACAACTCTTTCTAGAGCTGGCTATCCAGCCAAACTGAGTAATCTGTGGAGGAGGGTCTTGCTATGAGAGGTGACCAACAACCCAATGGTCCGTCTGGCTGGACTCCAGAAAACCTATGCGGGAGATGGGAGAAACTTCCAGAAGAACAACCACCACTGCAACACTCTACTAATCTGAGCTTTAAGGTGGAGTAGGCAGATGACACATGAAAACCCGACTGGATTTTGCAAAAAGAGACCTAAGTAACTCACAAACTATAAGAAAAGATGATCTGGACTGATGAAACCAAGACTGAACTGTCAGGTCTCATTTCTTAGCATTATGTCTGGAGATAACCAGGAACCTTTCATCACCTCTTCAATACCATTCCAGTGGTGAGGCATGGTGGTGGCAGCATCATGTTATGCAGTTGTTTCTTCAGCAGTAGGAGACTGGGAGACAAGTCAGGGTTGAGTGAAAGCTAAATGGAGCAAAGTACAGAGTGATGCTTAATGAAAACCCACTCTTGAGTGTGATGGATGTCAAAATGAGTTGAAGGTTCACCTTCCAACAGGATAATGACCCCAAGCACAAAATAAAAACAATACCGGAGTGGCTTTGGGACAACTCTCTGAATGTCCTTGAGTGTCCCAGCCAAAGCCTGGACTTGAACCCAAACAAAACATCTCTGGAGAGACCTGAAAAGAGCTGTCCACTGATGGTCTACATCCAACCTTACGGAGCTTGAGAGGATCTGCAGAGAAGAATCTCCCAAATCCACGTGTGTGAAGCTTGTCACGTCAAACCCAAGAAGACTCCCAGCTGTAATCGCAGCCCAAGGTGCCTCGACTGAATGCTGAGTAAAGGGTCTGAATATTTGTAGCAATGAGATATTTCTGTTTTTTTATTTTATTTTTAATAAATTTGATAATAAAATTTCTAAAATCCTGCTTTTGTCATTCTGTGGTATTGAACATTGAAGGGAACATGAAGGAAAAAGTGAATTTAATTGATTGTAGCACAAGTTTGCAACATAAGAACATGTAAAAAAAAGTAAAGGGGTCTTAATACTTTCTGAAGGCACTGTAGTGTCTTTCATATCTGCTGTGAAGGGGGGTCTTGGCACTTTCACACTGTTCAGGAGAAGAGCCCGTGCTAAGAAGCACCAGCAGAGCATACACAACAATGAGAAATTACGAAGCCATGCCCTAATTTTATTTTTGGAACATTACAACAATATTGACGAAAGTAGGCTATCCAGCTTAACAAAGCACAGAGTCCTTTGTAACTGGGCCACTGCCACTAGATGGCTCTCTGTTCCTTATTGAGGTAGGGTGCCTTGGAAGGACTATTAACAGCCTTAAGAACAGAGAAGAAGTGAGTCCTGGGTGGATAAATGTTCAGGTCTCCCAGAATGCCAGAGGGCAGTTGACCAACAGCATTGGTGGACCCATCTATCAATTTGGAGCAGGTATTGGGGTCAAAGTGAAATACTGCTGGGATGCTGATAAAGAAGAAGGACACTGGTAGGATGATTGATTGATAATATAATACCAGTCTGTGTGGCTCTTACGGGACTGTTTTGAAAGGCACTTGGGGGAAGGAGTTTGAGTTTGCACAACTGTCATTCTCTCCATTTCTGCCTTCAGCCAGGATGAACCCGAGTTGCTGGAATACCTGTGACGTCTCGTCAGAACCCATCTATCTAAAAAAACCTCCAAACTCAGCAACTCATCATCATATTGACTATCCCAGAAATGAGACACATCAGTGTCACACTAAACTCTACATTAAATGAGGTACCTCATTGCAAGTTGATCCCTTTTCACTTTTTCACCAAGTAGGTGAGCCCAAATATCTCTGTCCCCAGCTACAGATTCCAGCTTTTCCTGGGGAATTCACTGGAATTCTCAAGCCAGCTGAGAGACATAACTCCTCCAGTATGTGCTTGGTGTACTGCGGGGTCAACACCCAGTGGGACATGTCATGAACAGCTCTGCGAGGAGCCATATGACATGCCCAGACCACCTCCAGTGGCCCCTCTTGATCCAGAGGAGGTGCAACTCTACTCCGAGGCTCTCCCAGATTACTGAGATCTCACCTTATCATCAAGGAGTGTCAGCAACATTGAAAAAAGACATTGAAAGAGTTGCTATGAATTGACTAAATGATCACATTTCCAAGTAACTAAAGTTTAGTTGTGTGTTAAAGGAGATACAGAATATAACATTCAAACTACTCCAATTGAGCAAACAGCCCATTGTTATAACTACAGCTCAATATTGCAGGTTTTCCTGATCTCATCTTTGATTATTATTTTCTGAAACATTACAGTACCTGAAGCGATAAAATTGCCTTTTATCTGCATGGCAAAAGCACAGAAGATAATTGAAGGTTTAGAATAACATGGCAAGATAATAAAAAGCATTATGGATGGCTTTGAAAGCTTGTCTTGTTCTGCTTTTACAGAAATGATGTTTTCTATGAAGTTTAATTTGCAAGCTGGCTGGTCTGAAGATGCAGACTTTTCTCTAAATCCTACACGGAGGCATTTCATTTTGTCCTGATGGATTCATCTTTATGCACAGTGCAGGTTGCCCCATTTGGAGCTCTAGGCGGGGTGGATGGATGTCGCCCCTTGTTGTTCATAGCGGGTAATCTGTATTATTAGACATCAATGACCTGTGCAGGGGGCTCCACTTAGTGTCCGGGGCGTGCACCCCTTCAGTAATGTATATATAACGTGGACTTTACAGTGTGCACCCCTTGGAGTACGAAGCATGTGCACTGTTAACTTTCAGAAACATTGCTCTTCTTTTAACAGTATCATCAGAGTTCGAGCCCCTAGGGTCAGGAGAGAACACCACTTAACTTTCATAAATGGTACCCCTCAGATGATGGCACCCTATGTCACCTAATGGATTGACCGGCTCTGTTTATGCAAGAGTGTACCACCTACAACTGAACGTTTATACCTGATGGATAGTACCTTCAAGATTAACACTTTTTCCAAGAGACATGTGGCACATCCTTACAATGTTTGGACAAGGGGGTTCAGTGACTAGCCCAGGTTAAGAGTCAGTCAGCCGCAAGTGGAATTTCATTCTGGAACCTTCCAGTTTTAAGTCAACTACACTACTGCATGCTACCAGCCTTTGTTGTTCAGTTAGTAGCTGACAACACCGTGGCAGGGGCACCTTGAGCAATTTGGTTGTTCCTGTGACATCCTGTAGGGTTTGATAACAATAAAGCAATGGAAAGCTGCTGACGGCTTAGTGTTAAAAAGGGAAAGGATATGAGTAAGGCCTTTATCACGCTGCAGAATTGCCACTTGCAGTTGGTCCTCGAGAGACAGCAATTTCTCACTGATTGATTCACATTGCTGCATTATGTTTGCTGTGCCAGTCCAGCAGACCTAAGGGAAAAATAAGAAAGTGAAAAATTAGGAAACAGTATTGCACATTCGAAGAAAATTCAGCTAGAATTACAAGCATCTGTCACAGCCGGTGAAGACCAAGAAAGACTTTCTTCTTTTAAATTCTAGGTAGCGAAGCACTTATTTTTTGTCTTTTTTATTTTGAACCTTTAACATCTGATCCATTTTAAAAGAAGACTGACCTAAAAAGTGGTCACTGTGAATGGTTTTAAACAGCAGCATTAATTAAAAGAAAACAGAAATGACCTTTGGCAGATAATCATGCTGGTACACAAAATGATATTTAACATCCTTGAGCCGACTTTCACCCGCAAGACCTAGCGTCTACCCCAAGTAGCATCAGACAAAAGGTAGGATCCAAACCTGGATAAGATATCAGGCCATCACAGGTGAATTAGGCATTCACCTAGGGCGCAGATCACGGGGGGGGCAGCCACACAGGTTAGCAACCAAACACTTGGTTAGCACACTAATAAGCATGGCCTAAGGCGTAAAATAACCTACCACCACCACTGATCACAGGCCATAAACCAATACTCACTCAGCCGACTGGATTTATTTTTTAAATACAAATGACTTCAAAAGTGATCATGGAAAAGGGCAAAACCAAAACCACATAACAACGGAAAAGAGAAATGAGCTCCAACTGGAGCTCACTAGACTTGTGGTGGGTGGAAGAGGTGTGTCGATCCGTCCTTGTGGCGCACATGATTTTCTGATTAGTCTCAGTAAGATTAATTGGCGTAAGCTTTGTGAGGGATGGCCACCATCCTTATCTAGTTGGCATGCCCTTGCAATGGAAACACAGGGGGAGGCAGCTTCTTTACGGCAATGCCTCCTCTAGAACACTAGGTGAAAGTGAACCCAGGTTGGTACCCCCAGGCTGTGCTGGGTATTGTAGATAAATGGAGTTGCCTGCCTCACATCAACGAGCAAGAGTCAGGTAGATGGTGGATGAAGCTTGCGAGGAGAAGTGGAGGAGGTAGTGAAAGACAGAGGGAAGGAAGAAAGGAGTTGCTTTGTGCACACTGTGCTTATTGTACTTGTGGTTGAGGTGGGAAATGCTTGCTTAAAGAGTTTCCCATAATAAAAGACTCTATAGTCTTTAAACTTGTGTCAGAGCCTGCTTGTGTTGGGTGTTTGGGGAGCTGGAGTGGCCCCTGGTGTCCACAGCTTTTAAGTGCAGAGACAGTCAAGGAGACAGGAGGCTGGTTAAAAAGTGTTTTGCATATAACGTTGGGTAAAGTTCAGTAAGAAATTAAAGAAATCTGAAAAAGAGAGAGCTAAGAAGGAAGTTATTGAGGAGAAAACAGAATAAGACATATAAGACCAGCAACTCCAGCATGAACCATTGGGCATATGAGAGCAACAGAAAGGACATTAGGAAGGCTAAAAGACAGCTAGAGAGAAATATTACAGAAAAGGACAAAGATGACCTAAAAAGATTCTTTCAGTATCTTAGCAGTAAAAGAACAGTCAAGGAGTAGGTAAAGTTAATTAGGAACAACAGTGGTGAGTTAGAATATAGATAGATCTTTATTGTCATTGTCACTTTTACAAAGGAACAACGAAATTGAAGACAAAATTATATTGACAGTGAAATAGAAAATGCTTTGAACTTGCACTTCTCTGATGCCCTGCGATGGACTGGTGTCCTGTCCAGGGTTTATTTCCTGCCTTGCTCCCTATGCTAGCTGGGAAAGGCTCCAGCGGACCCTCATGATCCTGTTCAGGACAAAGATAATGACTGACTGAATGACTTAATTGACGCTTATACACATTAAGAAGTCGCAAACCTCCCAAAGGTAACAGGGAGTAAGGCAGTATTGTTTAAGACAGTATTTAGTGACTTAGAAATTGTAGACGGAGACATTCTGCGAGGATTAAATAGGCTGAAATCTAACACATAACCAGGACCAGTTAGCATTTATCTTCAAGTGCTTAAGGACGTCAGTGAGTACGTAGTGTATATAACCTCTTGGCATATATTTTTTGAAAGTCTCGGCGCAATGGGGAAATGCCAGCAAATATTTTCTCATTGTATATAAAGAATGATCAGGCTGATCCAAGTATCTTCAGGTCAGTAAGGTTAACATGCATCATAGATAAATTCATGGAAGGAATTATTAAGGAAAACATCAAGCATGTTATGTCTAGAACTGGAGTATTAACAAACACTCAAAATGGGAACAGACAAGGAAGGTCATGTTTCACTAATATGCTGGAATTCAATTAGGATGCAACAAAGGGATACAATCAGAGAGAGGCATATGATATGATATCTAGATTTTCAGAAGGCCTTTCATAAGCTACAATATGACAGATTAGTGATCAAACTAAAAGAGGTGGGAATTCAGGGCACATTCTGGAGGTGGGTACAAAATTTGTTCAGATACAGGAAGCAAAGGGTAATAGTAAGGGGAATTTTTTCGGAATTAGGTGATGCTAAAGGTAGTGTCCCTCAGGGATCAGTTCTGGGGCTCTTTTTAAAATACATAAACATGTAGTGGACGCCGGGACAATAAGATTCATTCTGTCTGAAGACGGTGATTTCTTTATTTTAAATTAGGGACCCCAGGAACATACCCAGCCTTGACCGGGCACACACACACACTCACACACATCGACACCATGGCACCATGAATAGATAGTTAACAATGAAATATATTAGTCAAATAATGAAAAAAAAAACACACAATATAACCAAAGCCACGTACACAGAGGCCCTCCCCAGCTCCCCAATGGCGATAATAAATTACAACACTAACAGCAAACAATAAACACTAACGGCAATGTCCAAAACAGACCAGCATAGCAGGGGCAGTTGATGATGGATGTGTGATTGAAACACCCTGTGAAAAGCTTTCTAAAAGCAGTGTCAAGTTTTATCCTACCAGGTTCCTCATGTGGTGTGGGGTTTGAAGTGATTGGGCGCAATCCCTTGGACTAAGATGTACCCAATCAGTATGAACTCACATGGACAGGCAGGCACAGGACAGAAGCTCAGCGATATGGGCAGCCTTCAGAGCAGCTATAAGATTGACAATACCTCCCAACAGCAGGAGAGTCTTTCCTTTCTCCTTCACAGCTCCAAAAGACTCCTTAGAGATGACACTTTGCCTCTCCCTGAAGGATGTTCTAAGCCCCGCCCCCTTCTTAGGCTCACTCCTATAAATGTTGGGAGGTCATCATTTAGACCCAGGAGAATTTCTAGGTGACAGAGCTCTTCGTAGTTTTGTTGACAAAGATGACAACAGTTGCATCAGACAGGTAACTCGTCACCTCTTTTTGTCTCTCATCTTTTCTCTGACTCAATTAAATGGAGTTTTGCCAGGTTGGTGTCCCATCCATTTGCACCTGCGTCTGTCAATTCTGTTACAACCCAAAATAAACCCGGAACACACGTATGGCAATGTATACCATGACAACTTGGAGATCTGAGAGAGAAAATGTGATCAGAAATGATGAAAACTGCTGAGGTTAGATGTTAGTTAACTTTGAAGGGGCAAAATGAATTAGAACTTTAGAAAAAGTGTGCCGAGAACAGGGCATTCAGCCTAACAAGCTTGTACATCTGATTCAGCTGTACTGTCTAAGATAAGGTCCCTTAAGTCTCGATCTCTCCACCACACTACATGGTAATGTATTCCATGTACAAACAATTCCTTGCAAAAAGAAAAACCTTAATGAGTTTTGTACCCCAGCACATACATCCAGACAGAAACTCTAATACAAGGTGGTCAAGTCGTAATTCAATTGTGTGTATGAAGCGTATTAACAAACACACAGATGATTGTCATCCCTCCAACATCTTTTAGGTTCCTTTTAAAGGAGCCCACCTGCTCATTCTTCTTCCCAGCAGCCCTTGCACCCCTCAAAGCTGTCCAGATCAACTTTAATGTCAGGAAATGTAAAGTATTACAGGTAAGAAGAAAAGATGTTAGATTTGAATATACAATGGGAGGTCTGAAGCTTGAAAGTATACCTTATGAGAAGGACCTAGGAGTCGTAGTGAGCTCTACATCCAGGCTGTGGACAGAAGCAATCAAGAAGGCTAACAGGATGTTAGGTTACACATCACGAGTTTTTGGGGTACAAGTCAAGAGAGGCTATGCTTAAGTTACATAACGCACTAGTGAGGCCACACCTGTAGGGCAGATTTGGATTCCATTTTACAAACGAGATATAGCAGTAGCTGTACCAAAAAAAAAGGCCTGAGAAGTACAACTAGACTGATACTGGGACTGAGAGGTATGAGCTTTGAGAAGAGACTGAAGGAGTTAAACCTTTTAATTTTAAGCAAATATAAGACTAAGAGGGGAAGGTGATTGAATTTTGAAAGGAATTATTTCATTGGATCCCAGCTGTTACTTGAAAATAAATTCTTCAACAAGAACACGAGGGGCACAGTTGGAAACTCATTAAGGTTTTTCTTTTTGCAAGGAATTGTTTGTACATGGAATACATTACCATGTAGTGTGGTGGAGAGATCGAGACTTTAGGGACCTTATCTTAGACAGTACAGCTCAATCAGATGTACAAGCTTGTTAGGATGAATGCCCTGTTCTCGGCACACTTTTTCTAAAGTTCTAATTAATTTTGCCCCTTCAAAGTTAACTAACATCTAACCGCAGCAATTTTCATCATTTCTGATCCCATTTTCTCTCTCAGATCTCCAAGTTGTCATGGTATACATTGCCACACGTGTGTTCCGGGTTTATTTTGGGTTGTAACAGAATTGACGGACGCAGGTGCAAATGGATGGGACACCAACCTGGCAAAACCCCATTTAATTGAGTCAGAGAAAAGATGAGAGACAAAAAGAGGTGACGAGTTACCTGTCTGATGCAACTGTTGTCATCTTTGTCAACAAAACCACAAAGAGCTCTGTCACCTAGAAATTCTCCTGGGTCTAAATGACGACCTCCCAACATTTATAGGAGTGAGCCTAAGAAGGGGGCGAGGCTTAGAACATGCTTCAGGGAGAGGCAAAGTGTCATCTCTAAGGAGTCTTTTGGAGCTGTGAAGGAGAAAGGAAAGACTCTCCTGCTGTTGGGAGGTATTATCAATCTTATAGCTACTCTGAAGGCTGCCCATATCGCTGAGCTTCTCACGTAGTGTATTG
Source organism: Erpetoichthys calabaricus (assembly GCF_900747795.2). Taxonomy (NCBI): domain Eukaryota; kingdom Metazoa; phylum Chordata; class Cladistia; order Polypteriformes; family Polypteridae; genus Erpetoichthys; species Erpetoichthys calabaricus. The sequence goes on from NC_041408.2 coordinate 51,845,134, forward strand.
TCAAGAAGTGTTAGCCCAGTGGCTTATGAAGAAACCTTGTGTGTGCTAATTGAACTCTCCATTTCAATTCTTTTGGTCATTCCCCTTACAGCTCATGAGCAGAGGTGAGGACAGGAATGCAGATCTCTGCCGTATTTACTGTTTTTTTGTTGACAAGTGTGCCTCATGAGCTACACATAACAAGATGACTTACACTGGAGCTCTATGAAACAACACAGACAGACACAGATTTATGAGGCTGCCACAGGATCAAGCTGTTCCCAAACACCCAAGAGAGCCAATTTAAAACACTCGAACAAGATGTTCTCGCACTGCTTCAAAGTATAATGCTTTCAGATGAAACTGCCACAACTGGGGGTTTTCTTCTTCACACTTTGTGATTATAAAGTGGAATTCAAAGAAGAAGCTGGTCCAAAGCCTTAGCTGTTTGGATATTTTATTTGCTTTCAACCCTGACAGGTTGCACACATGCTAGCTTGTAGCTCATATCCCCTGTTATTAAAAATCCATCCCATCATAAGCCCACTGAAGGACTCTACAAAAGATTTCTTTGATGCGTCTCAACTGGCATATATGACATTGGAATGGACACATGGTAGCACAAGTAAAGATTCTAAAACAATGAAATAGTCTGATTTTTATATAAGAAAATCTGAAAGAGCAAACTGATCAGTGATCAAAGTTGCACAGGTTGTTTCTCTGTTTTAAGAGAGATGTCAAACTTCACCTGGGCTTTTAATTGGGAGTTTTTCAAATTTCAAAAAATGTGTACATCCTGCTCTCAACCTAAATGTAACTTTCACCACAAATTTCCTTGAAGAATGAGAGTACCAAAAATGTAATGAAAACAGTCCATTGGAAGCTGAGTTGTTTCATTTGGACCGATAGACAGACAGGCACAACGACAACAGTGGGTGCTTTTGAGTTTTACCCACCTAAAAAAGGGTTAATGTTTAATCTCAAGGCAAAATATGCTACACTGTCAGTTGAATGCTAACTGAAATGCTTTTTGTAACTATGGACCTAAGTTGTTTTGACATTCTCCTCTCAAAGTTTGCAGTCATGTAAAGACAAAACAACAAAAGGTTTGTATATATGTTATCACACACGTGCACCTTGGGGACAGCTTAAAGGCTCTGCTGGTGGTCATTCCTCATCAATCCACAGGGTAGCGCTGTTTATAGACCTGATGATTGACAACCTCACCACCCCAGTATCTGTCCACATGGACCCGCCCCTTCCTGCCTGGCTGGCATTTAACCGGACGTGTCGTAATCTGAGACTTGCATCCTTAGGGATATTCTTTTCCTGAAAAGCTGAATTTCTTGTTTTGCCTTTACAATATGAAGGGTCACTGTGTCTCCCCAAATCTTTTTTTTTGTCTTGTCCTCATTTACAATCTGATTGTCTAGGTACAGCCTTCCCAAATAACATGCAAAATCATTCACATACCTTTAAAAATTGTTTAGATTTAAAACAGAGCACAGATTGTCTATCAGTTTATCCCACCCCTATATACAAAAATAAACATAAAAACACTCAATACAAATTTTAACTATGAAGAATTCAACCAATCAGATAACCCCACATATCTATATCTATAATAATAAAAGGCAAAGCCCTCACTGACTGACTGACTGACTCACTCACTGACTGACTGACTCACTCATCACTAATGTCCAACTTCCCGTGTAGGTGGAAGGCTGAAATTTGGCAGGCTCATTCCTTACAGCTTACTTACAAAAGTTAGGCAGGTTTCATTTCAAAATTATACGCGTAATGGTCATAACTGGAACCTCTTTTTTGTCCATATACTGTAATGGAAGGCAGCAAGATGGCCGTAGGAGACTGAGTTGCGTGTCGCGTCATCACGCCTCCCACGTAATCACGTGAACTGACTGTGAACTCAGTACGTAGAAAAGAAGGAGGAGCCCCAAAGAGCGCTGAAGAAAACACTCATTACACAATTGACAAGGCAGCGAAACAATAAGAAGCGAGTGAGTGATGCATACAAGCATCTTCATAAGACACGAGGTATAAAAAAGCACGGTGTAAACCGTAAGTCTAAATTTACTTTATAGAAACGCTCCCGCTGCCGTTTGCAATACCATATTCGCGAGATACAAGTTTAATGAGAAGACACAAGGTATAAAAAAGCACGGTATAAACCTAACCTTAAATTAACTTTATAGAAACGCTTCCGCTGCCGTTTGCAATGCCATATTCGCGAGATACAAGTTTAATGAGAAGACACGAGGTATAAACGAGAGTTTGCATCACTTTGTAACAGAGTTAAAATTGCTGTAGCGAGAAACTTTTAACTGCCGGGTCTTAGCTAACATTAAATAAACCCGTGGACATCGCAACATCACACAAGAGAGCGGCTCACGTGAAGTGACTGAACGCAGCAGGAGTGATCACTTC